>NC_056749.1:631038681-631128681 GCF_019279795.1 Protopterus annectens
TTCCACATTTGATAGGGCCATGCACAAAACACTGATCAATACATTAGAACAGCTAGATACTGATGCAGTTTTGATAAGATGGATAGCTGCATGCCTTACAAATGGGACATGCAAGTGTCATACAACAATTGGATAGTTGAAATCCTAGTTTACAGTTAGGGTGCCCCACAGGGCTCGGTTCTAGGCCCTTACTTTGTTACATCTTTCAGGTCTAGTCTTTTTCATCTGAGATGTTCTGCAGTTTGTATACATATGACTTGAAAATGGGTAAATTGATTACATATGTTACAGATAGGGAATACCTGCAAAAGAATTTGACTAAATTAACCATTTGGGCACAGGAGAATAAAATGCTGATAAAATATCAAAACCTACGTATATGGGATTTGGTAGACATAAATTGAAAGGTGAATATTTAATACAGCACACAGTGATTGAAACTATAGACTCATTTAAGGCCCTGTGTATATGGTTAAATCCGGCTTTGAGTTTGTCTAATTATGTCAGCCAATTAGTGAATGATAGTTATAACACTATAGGTTGAGGAAAAAAATTATAAAGTCTAAGAAATCAGAAAGATGAAATCATTGTTTGTTAGTTAGATTAGACCCAAATTTGAATATGGAATAACAATATGGAAACCTTATAAGAAAACAAATATGAATAAATTGGAAAGAATGCAGTGGAAATATGCCAAGGACATCCATAAGTTATTATGAAATACTAAAATATCTGATCTAGTACAATGTCTCATATAGACATTTAAAATTAGACCTTATTTATGTACAAAGGGAAATGCTTATCAAAAGTAGTAGGGCATCATTAAGCAACCTATGCAGAAGATTATATAGAAATGACAGGTATAGTGATTGGTTTTGTGAGACAGTAGCTGATGCATGGAAAAGTCTACCAAATTGCTACAGTACTTCTTTTAAAAATAATCTGTTTAGTGCACTAATAAAAGCAGAATAACATTAGTGCTATATTTAAAAATGCACATGCACACACACATACACACACACACACACATGCACACATGCACACACGTGCAGGCACACGCATGCACACACACGCACACACACACACACACACACACACACACACACACTTGACAAACAAGCAACAATGTCCTCCTAGCCAGCCAATATACCAAAACATTTATTTTCATAGTACGTGTCCAGGTTGTTCTTGAAGTTTAGATATTTTCAAAAACAACCTGGACACATACTATGAAAATAAATGTTTTGGTATATTGGCTGGCTAGAAGGACATTGTTGCTTGTTTGTCAAGTATGTGTGTGTGTGTCTACATGTGTGTGTGTGTGTATGTGCATTTTTAAATATAGCACTAATGTTATTCTGCTTTTATTAGTGCACTAAACAGATTATTTTTACAAGTACTGTTATTGCCTTCATGCAAAAGTTAGATACAAAGTTAGGTGTAAAGAGAATGAATGATAAATATTTTCATAATGCCCATTCGTTGCTTTCAAAATTGGATTTTGTTCTGCTTTACCAAAAAGATGCAAGCATTTCATTGATAATTACCACTTGCCAAGTTCTACTGGCAAAGCGCCTACCAATATATTTCATGTACAGATTGAGAGGCATTATAAACATAATTCATGTACCTATTTCAGAACTGCATCCATTCATGAATGCTATCAGTATGCTGAAAAGATAACATGATTTGAATAATTATCAGACATAATGGAGCAACGTCTAGGTTTTAAAATCTGGTCAGTTCTTTGGAAAACTTTACTTTAAATTGCAAACACTTTTCTGTGTCTTTGAAGTGGTAAATACTAGCTGAGGGACTGTAGTAACTAGCAGAATAAATGTATGAGCTTCTCATAGCCTGTAACTGTGAGGATTTCATAGCTGATATACACACCATTATTCTTATCTGAAATACACATTACAGTTCTAGATACTTCTCATGTCAGTGTCATGAAAAGTATATTTTTGATCTCAGTAATGCATGCTTTCTCCATTTACTCCTAGACTGTAATAACTAAGCGATTGTCATACAACCAGGGGTTTGACCTTAATAAGGACGTGAAAGTGAAGGTTCAAACACTAGTCAAAGGGAACTGCACAAGTGAATCTGAACTACAGAGTGCATGGACTGAAGCCACGTTTTCATCCTTGTTGAAAGGTAAGGTCAAGGTTCCTAATGTGTGAAATAAAGATAACAATAAACAATAGTTCAATGTGCTCCATTTTTCTATGAAGTAGCTGCTTAAGGCTTCGCATTATCTAACTTAATTAAGGACTTTATTGTACGACTCTTACATTGTATCAGATGGAGAAACAAGTGTTTTCACTGTAAATTCTCTAGTATATATAAATTGTTGTAATGTGCTTGATAATTAGACTTCACTTCTGAAAAGAAACTACTGAAATTGTAATACTCTGCAGTAATGAGAAACTGTGAGTCTTCTGCAAGGGAGGTTTATGACGATATTTATTTATTTTATTTCCAGTTTGATGACCGGGGGGAGTCCACTGGACGAAGTAAAGCCCATTTTCAGTGGAGGCCCAGGGAGAAAAGCTCCAAAAGCAGTTAACAGACTGTAACATAAGTACAGTATGGAATATACAGTATACAGAAGCGTAAATGTGCAATTTAAAATACAAATACAAAATCAGGGAGTATACATTTAAAAACACAAATGTTAAAATATAGATAAAGTCAAAACTAATACAGAGAAAATAATTAAAAATAAAAGTCATAAATTGTTTATACAAGTTTAGTGTTTGTTCTAACAATATGTTAGTGATCAGAGGTGATAGTATATGAGATTGAAGGGAGATTTGAAAGAGACGACAGTGTAATTTAGGTAGGAAGGGAGCAGGAACAGTCCCAGTTTGAGGTAAGATAAGAATGGAGAAAAGATTTGAAATTAGAATGGTTGTGAGTACAGCGGAGGGAGGGGGGAGAGAATTCCATAGTTTAGCTAAGGAGTGTGATAGAAATAATTGGCCAGGAGGGTGTAGGTGTTTATATATTTTAAGAAGGTTTTGGTTTTCAGATCTAAGAGTACAACTGGGAGGGTAAGGGATTAAGATAGTAGAAAGAGAGGGGCAGATGGAGGGTTGGAATATGAATTTGTGAGCAGTGGTGAGTTGTATGAATTTCAAATAATTAGGAAGATCAAGCCAGTTTAGGGGGTGGAGGGAATGGAAGTGATGGGCGGAGAATTTGGACCCTGTAGCAAATGTATAGACTTTGTTATACAGGCTTCCATTTTGTTTTTAGGCTAGGCTGGAGATGAGTAAGTAGAGGGGCAACATACATAAGGGGGGGGGGGGTAGGTAGGGGGATGCTAGAGCATGTCTGGTAGAAGGGGTTAGATAGTGGTTTTGTCTATATTGCAAACCTAGTTTTTGATGTTTTTTTATAATATTTTGTTTGGGGATATCGAATTTTAAATGTTTATAAATGATGACTCCAAGTAGTTTGGTGTGAGATACAGTTTTGATTAGAGTGTTATTGTGGCTTTTTATTTTAAAGGTGCTTTTGTCTATGGTGACATTTCTTGAAGGAGAGAATATCATGATTTTTGTTTTGTTAGCAATGAGAACAAGGTGGTTGTTTAGCATTCAGTTCAGTAATGGAGAAGGCTGTTTGGGTTTTTTGAAGGAGTTCAGAGGGAGAGTTTGCTGTACAGATGATTGTGGAATCATCAGCATAGTGGATCAGTGTAGTATTGTCTGTGGATTTGTGAAAGTTATTAATGAAAATATTGAAAATTAAGGGGTCAAGAATAGAGCTTTGAGGTGCGCTGGAGGTATTATTGACAAAGGATGAAGTAGAATTTTTCCATTTAACAGCATGTTGTCTGTTGGAGAGAGAGAGCTTGTAATCCAGGCTATGGAAGGAGTGAAAGTGAGGGAGGAAAGTGGAGATAAGAGTAGAGGATGTGAGACAGTGTGAAAGGCTTTGGGGAGATCTAAGTAAAGGGTGAATATGATTTTCCGAGAGTCACTATCACAATTAATGGTGTCAAAGAAGGACAGAAGAGCAGTGGTAGTGTTGTGGCCAGGCCTGAAATCATGTTGTTTTGGGGTAAGAAGATGATTGTGTGTTAGGTATGTCAAGAGTTAGTGATGAATGCACTTTTCGAGGATTTTAGAAAGAGGTGATAGAATAGCTATATGACAGAAGTAAGTATTGTCTGTGTTATTGCCACCTTTGTGGAGAGGAGTGACAAAAGCTTTCTTCCAGAGTAGGGGACACAGGCTTCTTGGATGGACCTGTTGATAAGAATGGAAATGGGGAGGGCAATACTGTCTGCAGCCATCTTAAGGAAGGGGGGAGGCAGATTATCAGGAGCGTAGGAGGAAGGCTTTAGTTTAAGGAGGAAATTTTTTATGCTGCTAGTGGGGATAGGTTTAAGGCTGAAAGGTGGAGTGTTAGAGGGAAAAGCAGTGGATGGGAGAATATGAGCGGGAGAGGGGATGGGAAAGTTTGTGATTAGTTTGGTTATGCAGTCAACAAAAAAGGTGTTGAAATTAGATGCAATTTCATGGTCTGGGGAGTTTGGGTTAGGGCATGGATTGTCTTTTCTATCGGGGTTTAGAAGGGAGGAAATGCAATTCCAGAACTTTCTGGGGTTAGAATTATGTTCTGATTGGAGTTTGGAGTAATAAGTCTTACCGTCTTTCTTTACAGAGTAATAGGTTAAGAATCATGCACATATTGTTTTCAATTCATTTATTATTATTTCCCCAAAACCAGCTCACAGAAAGATGACTATTAAACCAAATATATGTCTACCAAAGCAAACAGACAAACCACCCATCAAAGTATACCTGAGTCTAAGAAAGAAATTCCTGCAACTTTATTCCTGCTCAAGCTATTATGAGGCACTGTAGCAATTGGCAATGTGAAAATCAGTATTAGCCTGTTTATCTACCACTTGCAACAAAATAGCCAAGTTTGCATCTAATCAGAGAACACATGCACACACACACACTTGTGCTGCACACTTTTAGAACTCAACTGGATATCTGCAGGTAATAGTCTACGTATACTTGATAGTCATATACAAACTGCTGTACAAGGAATCCTGCTCAGATCTAAACAGTTTATTGTAATGGCACTCCTCCATTAAAATGCTTACAACTACTAATTGAAACTCTTAAACTATACCAGAAGAAATACTGAAATATGTTATAGAGCCTCAGTCTTTATTTCTCAATAGTATGGTATGGCACAAGATTCACCATAGTGCAAGAGCACCATCTTAATTTACAATATTTAAATTACTCCCTAAGGTATGCTTCCTTAACCATAGCATGTGATCCAAATGCAGTGAACAATTGCATTATACTTAATGCCTGACTACGTCTAGGCAACTTAGATCCTGTATCCCAGCTCAAAATAATTTCCTTAAGTGGTCATTTGCTCTTCCAGCATTTCTGGCAAAGTGCTGTGTAGAGAATTTTTATTCTGCCATTGCTTTGCTCACAAAATCCTGTCTAACTCTATTGAACACCTTCACTGGATCAAGACCCACCAAATGCAGCAGACTTTTCTTGCATTCTGCTTCTCTCTGGATCATTAATATTCTGTTGATGTTATCAAATGTTTGCCTCCCGTCCACAAAACCACATTTAATGCATATCTATCAATTTTTGCAACACTCTTGTCATCCTATAAGCTAGGGTAGACATAAACGGTTTACAATCATGATTTATGATTGAAATGAGTATATATGAAGCTGGGTCTGAAGGGCCTTTACCATTTGTGGGTAATACAGCCACCACAGCTTTCTTCCATGCTACTGGCACTGTCCCTCTTTATAAATTATTGTTAAACAAAACCTTCTAGATCTTTTACTTTCTCCTCTCCTAACTTTTAAACTTTCACAGTAGTGCCACATGTTCCAGGAGACTTCCTGTTGATTGATTATTCGTCACCATTTTTACCTCATTCCTCCCTATCTTGGCTGTTAGCACTGGTGCTTGATGGTTTTTTTTTTTTTTTGAGGGGGGAACTATGATGGGTACAGTGATCATTTGGGAGGGCTGCACTAATCTTTTACTGCAGTGTATATTAAGGATTGGGACTGTTCTTTTTGGTGCCTGGCATTTGGTAGGTGTTTGCAGAGGTTTGGTTTAGATCTGCAGATGTCTACAGATAAGATGACTACCACATTAATTTATGGGTCATAATCAGAATATGGATGCCAAGTGTTTCTGATCAAGTACAAAGTAAAGATGCAAGGTGTCTTTTTTATTCTGATTTTCATTTTTTTTGTAATTATGTTCAGCTGTAGTGCTAGTTCTATTGAATGGGGGATAGTGTGGACAGAAATGTTTAATGTCAATACAGTCTATGAATATATTACATGCGTTGTATCGTATTTTATGATTTCTATTTTTTCTTTTTGTCTTCAAAGTTTGCAGTTCAGGAATAGGTTTGTGTGCTTTTATTTCCCCTGGGGCTGGGAGTTTGTGTGTATGTTTGTCTTAATTTTTTCATTTACTTCTCATTTTATTACATGGGATAATTAGTTCTTTCCTGTGCAATGTGGGATTTCTTTCCAGTTTGGAATTTATTATGACTGTCATTTTGTATTGAGATTAGGTGAATATTTTTATCTTATTAGTGAAATGTTTTATTGGGCTTCTTCATTTTGATGTAAATATATATTATGTGTTTTTTCAAGTTTTGTTTAGTTTATTTTTTAAGGGTGAGTGATGGCAGTAGCAGTTTCTTTATACTTTTTTTTTTTTAGTTTAGTAACACGGATGTCGCTAGCCACCAAATTTTCAATACTTAGAACAACAAAAGGAAAAAAAAAACAGATGTAGGAGCCTTCTGGAACCACTCTTTAATTAAAATGTTAAGCGCTTTTGTCCAAGTATCCAGACTTCAAAACAAAAAAAAAACACTCAAAGCATTGCTTTATATACAATTTAAATACATCACATGATCATAATTGATGTACTCTTCATTTAATCAATTATCCAAAACATACTGAATAAAACAAATTTGATTTATCAATTCCATCTACGCCAGTGAAATAAAGTATATTACAAATATAATACAGCTTTTAAGCATAAAACACTAAAATAGATACCACATCATTAAGACCTGTTATTACAGCAGAGTTGGTTCTAAGTTGCCATTTAAGCTCCATCAATTCTAAAAGGTCATCCTTGGGATCTCCCCGAACACCAAGATCAACCTGGTCAACAATATAAAACCTGTGATCCATGTTAAGGTGTCTTATTTTACTTTACTTGTGTACTGCTTAATGTAAGTTGTATGTTTTTATATTGTGTGAACTAGATCTGGCCTTTAAAAGATATGGGATGAGTGATAAATGTTTTGATAACTTGGGAAGAGTGATGCTAAATGCTTAATAAGTACATATAAGACTGGTGATAACTTCCAGTTTATGCATTATCAGATGTATCATTTTTTATTTGCATGATATAACTCTAGACTCTGTAGTCTGACAAAGGGAATTCCTCGAGATACAGTGATCTTGGACTTAGTGTATGTCGGCCCATGTTTTCCCTCATTGTGTTTCAGTATTCATAGACTTGCACTTATGAGTCTTGGAATTTAAAACTCCTGCTTCATGCCTCTTCTGAGCTTCAAACCTCATCTTGATGTCTCTTGGCTTTCTTTCTTTTTTTCTCCTGCCTGGTCACTTTCTCATCTGTCCATTTTCCATAACATAATAACCCCACCTTCCCTTTCTAGTATGCTTTTTGTTCATTTTGGTCTTGTAGATGACTACTAAATTCTTATTTTTGTCTTTTCACAGGCTACATCTCAGTTCTCATTTTCGTATTATATTTAGGGCAGTTGTTTCTTTTTCCCAGCACATTCTTCATTTCACTCTACAGAATTTCTTTTTCATACTCTTTATTAAATGCATTCCCCAGCTGTATCCCTTTCATCTAACATCTCCTTATTTTCCTTCTCAGTGTACCACTAATCAGACTGAACTTGCCACTCTTGTCATTTCAGAATTTTGTTCTTGGACTTTCCAGTAGTGATGCTGTGATTGTAAACCATGCTGTGACATGTACCTGCTGCCTAATGTCTGCCTTACTGTCACCTAACTGTGTTGGTGATGACTAGAGCTGGTGTGTTTCTGATCACCGTTTCTTCAAATAACTTCAGCTCCAACTCTGTCTGATATGTATGTGAAAGTGAAGTCAGTTGGATGATCACTGTGTTCTGATTATGTCAAATGTTGCTTGCTTGCTGTTGGTTTAATTTCTCCAAGTCTTTTGGGTTTCTAATACCTTGACAAAAATGGACCCCATTCCTTAGTCAAAGCATGATTAAAGTTCATGAAATTAGCACTGTTTCAATCTTTGATGTTAGCCAGATGTGCTCTTTGCAGCACCCACAATGTGCCCAGAATGGATTCCTTCTGCAATTCATATGGAGTTACACGTATTTGTAAAATATCTAAATAAGACTGCAAATTCTTGCTTAGTTGCATGTGTAGTAATGAAGAAGTTGTGAAAGTCATATTTATCTTTTTCTTTTGTTTTTATAAAATTTTGACCCCTATGGAGCAGACCATTTGGTACCACTAATGTCTGCCCTTGGTCGTAGATGCTGGAAGTCACTCCTGACTCCCCAGAACTAACCTTTAACCCTTCCATTCTTCCAGAGGAGGTTGTGCTATTTCAATTCAGTATCCTACTCAAAGCCATAGGGATTTTTTTATTTATATGTCCTACCAATTTCCTTGCCCCAAAGCCTGACATACAGTGATGCAGTGCTGTTATAGCCAAGAATGTATGTTAATGCACAAACCTAGTATTCTGCAAACGTGGGATGCACATCCCAGTATCACCACCAGGGCTGCCATACCAGCTTATGGCCCTTCCCCACTTGCTGGGATAGGTGAGATAGTAAGACAAGTGCTGGACTCATTATTTGAATCCAAGTCACCCCAACAGCTTCTCCTCTTGGCTGGAAATGAAGTACCTGATGCACTGGACCATGTGTAGCCTTGATGTACAAATTACTGTGCATGAGGCAGATGCTCTGGGATCATAATTATCATTGTTGACTGTTAAATAAAGCTTCAAAGATCCATCTTTGTAGGCAGCCTAAAATACCAGGTGTCTCTGCAGTAAGCATGTATTTGTGTATCGGTGCATAACTTGGACTTCCTTCTGTTACTAACACCTGGCTTGCTGATGCACCTGATTGCATTAGGGAGTGCCAGTTCCAGTGGAAAATTTGACTCATTGCTTTGGCAGTGACAGATCAATGAGAAGGAAAGTTATTATTCATGTCTCATTTATAGTTATGAAATATCTCAGATTTCCGCTTGTTATGGTAACTCCTTTCATATGCCAAGTTGACAGGAAAAAAAATGGAATATTCCTGATTGTTTCTTGTCTCTTGCCTTGTTGGGTTTACAATCAATTTTCATATGTCTGTAACATATTAATGTATTAAAATGTTAAGAGCTTTCAAATATTTCTGTCATCCTGGATTGCCCAGAAAGGTATTTTTGATTTGTAAAATTGAGAGGTTTTTGTGGTTTACCAGGTATAGCAAACACCTGATATGAGCAGGGAATACCTCTCCTTAACCTGAGTTATCAGCTCTGGTTGCTCTGGGGCTGCACTAAATAGTAGAAGTGGTGTCTAAGTGCTGACCCGCTGGGCCACCATCCAGCAACCCTTCATGTATTTATTTAGCCGGCTTACTGGACCAGCTGGACGATTCCATGAGACCAGCAAATGAAAACACAGACTCGGAACATGAAATTGACACAAAACTAAAACACAATACAAATGAGCCCAGAATGGTTAAGCAACCACACAAGTCATCTGTTACAAACGAAAGCGCTCAATAAATTATTTTTTTTATTGATTTTCTCTCACCTTATGTGGTTGCCTAGCTGGTCTGGGCTCATTTGTATTGTATTTTGATTCCATCAGACCATCAAGGATGGATGTGGACCTCCTGAGAACCAGTACTGTCTCCCTGGGCCTAACAAAAACTGGCTCTCCTATCCTATCCTTAGACATAACTGACCTTAGGCATAGGCCAACTAGATGGCCACCTAGGGCGCCTCTCTAGCAAGGGGTGCCTTTCCAGTAATCTGGATGGTGTAGGTATATCAGGATGGGAGCACCAAGTGGTGTTGGGGGAGCACTGTGGAGCCCTTTTGCCTAGGCCACCATTTGACCAAAGGCCGGCCCTGCCCTCAGACATTTGCCTACTGTTTGCTTGTCTGTGTATGTCTCTTCAATGTTTCCACCACTGGGTCTGTACATCCCATCTCCCCATTTGTCTGTGATCTTTCTTGCATGACTCCATTGCCAGCCCTAACCATCAATCTTCCACATTGTTTTTGTTACACTTACCCTCTTTCTTTTTTTCTCTTTATACATATCTATCTTATTCATTGAAGCCTGGTTAACTAACTCACAAGTTTTTCTAACCCTAAAAAAAGCAAACATATTCTGTTTACCCCAAGACCTTTCAGCCCAGAAACCCTCCTTTCTCTCTGAAAATTACACTGACATTTAAATTGTCCCACATATGAAGCTGTAATAAAACAATAACATAAAACTTGACTGACGCTTTCAACATACAGTAAAGAAAACTCACTAAAAATAGAGCTTATATAGAGTAAAACAATTCCATTCTAGTTCATTTAACTAATTTTATATGTCGGTTTGTCTGTTGTTTTAGCTGGGCTAGAGTGATTTGTAACATGCTTTTTGGTATGTATGTGTTTTTCATGTACAGAAGGGTGAACTTTCTTTACATTTTGGCACATAATGTAAATGTGGCAGGATTAGGGGAATTTTAATAGGAATGATGTCAAATACTAATCTGGTATGAAGGCTGTGATGATATGAGGTGTTACCAGATATGCCAGGAGAAGTAAGGCAGTGGATTTGTAACATATTACAACATAGCTGGCTGGTGTTTTGTAAAGAACTGTATGTAATTTGTATAGGAAACTGATTCTTGTAGATGTTTCTGATGAAAAATGCATTTTAAAGCTGCTTGTGTTAAAAATGTACCAACAGTGGGTCCTGCTGGACAGAAAAGAAATACACCTGTATGTCAGACTGTATTGTAACTGTTGAAATTAATATATTGTAACAGAGGAAACTGGAAGGTTAATCTCAATCCAACTATCTTTGAAAAATAATCTGAAATTAAATTAAATTACCTGGTTTAGGCAATAAAGATTGTATCTGACAGTTTTGACTACAGCCAGAGACAAAGTGTCTGCGAGAAGCCTGGCTTAGTAGAGGTGTAGGAAAAGTGGAAGTGTTAAAATTGTTTTACAGCTTCTAGATGCTGTAACACATCTTAATAAAGCTCTCTGTGAGTATTATGACACGTGTGTAAGATGCTGGCTCAGGTTTCTAGTAAAGAGGGTAGTGTGGCAACCAGAGTCAGGTGAACAGATGTGATGTTATTCTATAGCCAGCACTGAAATCATATTTAGATATTAGTGAGAGATGTCACTCAGCAGTCTGTTTGTGAAACCTGACAAAGAAGGACCACTTGCCCACATCATCTTGCCTTGCTCTAGTAAGTGAACTAGGGGACTGTAATTCTTTAGATCAGTCAGGAAAATATAGTGAGATAAGTTAATTATTGTTTTTCTGTATCTGTGTGACCCTTTCCATCTTTGTTATTTTTAATATTTTCTGTAATTGAAACTCTGTTGTTTATTTCAGATAGATATTCAGTATTTTCATGTTTTCTGTTTTATTATTTATTATTAAATATATCTAAACCTTTCATTGTTGCTGGTCTTTTAGAAAATAGTTTAACCCTTGAGAGTACTTGCATTTACCTGTGGTACTATGGGCTTGATGCTCCTGAAAGTCTTGCTGCATGGCCAAACATTACAATTTGTATAAGTATTAACTTTGCTGACAGTAACTAGCTACCCTGGTAAGAGCCTTAAAATAGCTGGCTGGTTGCAGTGAATCTACATTATAGTCTGGTATATCTGTGTTAGCCTTTCCCAGGTGTGTGTGTGTTTGTGAAAATTAAATTTCAAGGAGTGTGTGTGTCAGCTACTTGGAACAAGGACACAGTGAACTGGTTTCTGCAGAGAGAAAGGTGGATTCTTATTTGGGGCCTGGTGAGGAAAACACAGCCCTAGGATTGTGTGCGCTCCTTGTGAGCTCTTATGGGAAATTGTGCTTGGTGCAGAAAGCTGTGTCTGAAAATACTGTGTGTATCCATTTTTGTTCCAAGTGAATGTTCCTCACCAGTGTAAGTGGTGAGGATTGAGGCTCCTTGATTACTAGCCCAGAGGATGGACATCACAGAGGCCTCCATCCTAGTAGGACTAACTTGGTCATCAAAGGATAATAAATAAAAAAATATGCAAAACATGGTAATAAATATTTGCTGCCATGGGAAGGACGGCAATAAACAATTTGTCTATAACAGTCAACTGGATAAAATTTTCAGTCATACAGCTTCATCTGGGTCCACTGTTTGGATAAAGAAACACACACACACACACACACACACACACACACACACACACACACACACACACACACACACACACACACACACACACACACACACACACAAACACACTGCTACTGTATAATCACAGCATTTATCTTTTTAAGTTTTGTACATTGTTATGCTAGACCATGCTATTATGTCTGTTGCAGTGCTTGTATTCTGATGGTTTCACTTCATAATCCTGAAATATCACAGTCCTGAAATTCAGAAAACTTCATAATCTGGAAGCCCAAAATCCTGAAAATTCAAGATCCTGAAAACTCAATCATGACTCACAAAATACTCAAAACACACAGAATACATATACTGACTATAGACAACACAAACCATGTTACATTCCACCAAATATAAGTGGGGGGGGGGGCTCTCCTGCATCCCCCACATCCCCTGCTACTTAAATATATCAACTCCAAGATTGCACTTCACTACACTATCATGAGTTATGTTGTAGTATAGCAACTTAAAAGGGAACATTACTAAGGTTACAACAGGCGGTCATGAAACATGTGATGGTATGTTTGCCATTTTTTTCTGTGTCGTGCAACCTTGGAGTTGATATATTTAATTAGCAGGGGGTGTGGGGGGCACCCCCCCACATTGGGGGTGCAGGAGGCTTGCCCCCCTGCCCATACTTGGTGAAAAGTACTATCCTCTATCTTGTATGTGTTTCTGTGTTTCCTTATTCAGGAATCTTTTCATTCTTTGTGTCCTGTATATTTTCAGTATTTTGGGATTCAGGATTTTGAATTTTCAGGATTTTGGATTCTGGATTATGAATTTCAGGGTTTTGATATTTCAGGTTTCTGAAGTGAAACCATTCTGATCTATGTTTTGTCACAGATTCAAATATCTGATGCTGCTGTTTTGCCTTATGGCCTGGATAGTGACAGAAAAGGTTCTTGTGTCAGCCCATCCACCCATACCTCTTAACCTCCAGATCAGAGAATCCGAGACAAAGGACCTTAAAATCAAAGACATTCAGGGACACCTAATTAACATATGATATGCATATTTAAATACGTGCATTAATGGACACGCCCACCCAGTCATTCAATTACACAAAGACAGGTCATCATTTCAAGCATTTTTATTACAGAATTATATACATAGCCATGTCAAAGTAGAGGATTATTTATATTTTTTCAGAAAACTGTATAAAATTAATGTAAAGTAAGACATGGTCAACTCGCCCCCTCCCCTCACACATACCCTTAAAGACAGTGCTTAAACACTTATAAAACACACATGATTAATATGTAATAGAAGCAGTACACTAAGTAAGGCAAGTACATTCATGCCATTGATTCAACTTCAACATCTTGGCAGGCAGAGGTAGATGTCCTTCAAGAATGCAACTGCAGTCATAACATATGGGGTTGTCCTGCCTCAGGCAGCCCTTGGTCGGCCGGATTCCAAAGTCTGGGTCCGACGCCGGCTGATGTCGCATTTATCTTTGACGTCAGAGCGGCTGGAGTATATAAGCATCAGCCGACGCCATCTTCTTCAGTTTTTCTTGCTGCGCGGTGCCCGAAGCAGAAGCAGTTTGCAAGTGCCGGTCGGTCAGCTCCTGTATTTTTCGAATCCGAAGTCATCAAAAAAGCTAAGTACCCCGTTGGGGACCTTTTCTTGCCTCAGCCGATGTCAGAAATTACTGAAAAAGTAAATAATTGTTTGTCTTGTGGTAAACAAATACCTCATAAGGGTTTCCATTCTTACTGCCTTCCTTGCCTTGGCCCAGACCACGACGTCTCGGCCTGTGCCGCCTGTGCTCGCTTCAATAAGCGCACTCTCAGGCACCGGGTGGAGTTCGCTGAAGACTTTTTCGGCGAAAAATTCGATTATACAATGCCATCGGAACTACCGACATCGCAGACTCCTAAGAAACGAAAAGACCGGGACCGACATCCTCGGCCCGCGTCTTCCACCGACACCATGCCAAAACCAACCGCGAGTGCCCCGGTTCTCTCTGAGGCGGTTATTTCACCGCTCCAAACTGAAGACACCGCATTACCGATACCTCCGATACCGGAGACCACACCGACGCCAGTTATTGATTTTCCTCCGGATACTGAAACCGAGGAAATGCCCGAGGCCATTGCTGTAGATAAGGTCACTCCTGCACGTGGAGCTGCTAGGCCTCCCATGTCCATGTCTATCAAGGCCTACACACGTGCTAAGGCAGCCAGCAAGACCAAGCACCTTACTGCTAAAGCCTTACCTCAGCCTACTCCTGAAACACAAATCATGACTATGGCCGCAGATTTAATTTCCATGATCAGAGGTTCCCAGGCCCATCCTGAGAGAGGATCCCAGCCTCCTCCTGATAAGAGGCCCAGGGTTGAACCCTCTGACCCTCTCCCTTCAGATGAAGATTCTGAGGATTCTGTTCACTCCGATAGCCAGGAAGAGCCCTTCCAGACCTATGAGGATTCAGATGCAGAGGACTCCATCCCCTCGGCCTCCCCTCCTGAGGATATTTCTTTTGGGGAAGTTCTGCATTCCATGAGGGAGCATTTTAAGTGGCAAGGCCAGGAATATTCTGATTCCAGAAAGCGCCTTCGAACCTTCCTTAAAAAGCCCCAACACAGGCCCTTAGCTATACCTCCTTTGCTTGATGTTTTGGATGATCTATACTCTGACTCCAGTGTTACCCCTGATACTCTTCCTCCTGCTCCTGCCAAGCCTGACAGATACTATAGGGTCCCAGAAACACATTCTCATTTCTTTAGGGCCCATGCTGTTGATTTAGGAACAATTTCACAGGGACCGAAAGGGGTTTCAGCTACCGCCTCCAAAAATCCTTTGCCTTCCAACAGGGAAGCTAGGTCATTAGAGAGATGGGGGAAGAAGGTTTACACCTCCACTACTTTATCTATGAGAGCACTCAATTGTCTCTTTCATATGTTTCAATATCAGGATTACCTGTTAGATGATTTACAGAAAACATTGGCCTCTCCTGAACCTTTAGATAGGAAGTCTTTGCAGGAGGCTGTACATAATTCTCAGCAAGTCAGCAATCACTTTCTTCAGTGTGGATATGATGCATTGGAAGCTTCATGTAGGGCAGCTATGACAGGGGCGATCATTCGTAGACATGCATGGTTAAAAGAACAACCTCTACCAGATCACGTTAAGGCAAAACTTCTTGATGCACCCTTGGAAAAGAACAAGCTTTTTGGTGCTAATGCTAAAGATGTGTTAAAGTCCATTGAGGAAAAAGCCAAGTCAGTTCAGACAGTCAAAGATTTCCTCCAGGTTCAGCCACCCAGATTCAGCAGGAATTGGCCTTCTAAAAACTGGTCCTTTCCTAATCCTGAAAGCTTTCAAAGGGGCAAAAACAGGCGTGGCCGAGGAAGAGGACAATACAGAGGTTCCTACAGGGGACGGCAATGGCAACCAGCAAACCAAAGAAGTGACACAGGGGTCTCTCCTGCCCTACAGGGACAATCACAATGACTTTCCTCTACTTCCGCTGACCAAGGAGCAAACAGAAGCTCCTTTGGGCGGAAAATTATCTCTGTTTTCAGACAATTGGCACAGATTGACAAAGGACAAATGGATTTTGGACATTATAGAACAAGGTTACAGGTTCCACTTTCATACCTTGCCAAGAAAACAAGGCATGCCAAACCTACCACAAAACCAGAGGGCAGAGGCTATCAAGCAAATTTCTCTGCTTGCTCAGATCAAAGCAATAGAAAAAGTTCCACAACAAGAACAAGGACAGGGGTTTTATTCAAGACTGTTCCTTGTTCCAAGAAAAGAAGCTCAATGGAGACCAATACTGGATTTGTCCGCATTAAACACTTTTCTCATAGTACCAAAGTTCAAAATGCTGACTCTACAGCAACTCCTTCCCATGCTGGGCAAGGGGTCTTGGCTGATTACTCTGGACCTCAAGGAGGCATACCTGCATGTCCCTATCAGACACAGCTGCAGAAGATACCTCAGATTTCTTGCAGGGCCAGAGCATTATCAATTCTCAACATTGCCATTTGGCTTATCTACTGCGCCCAGAGTATTCACGAAATGCCTGGCTTCAGTAATTGCTCATTGCAGGCTCCAGGGGATCCAAATATACCCGTACCTGGACGACTGCCTCATACAAGCGGACGACAAACTAATTTTGACAAAAAACTTGAATTATGTCATACAATTGCTACAGGCTCTGGGATACACAGTCAACTTCCAAAAGTCAAGACTTCAGCCATCCCAGCAAATAACCTTCTTAGGAGCCAAACTAGACACAGCCTCTCAAATGGCTTACCTGACAGAAGACAAGCAAAAGAAGTTAACTCATTATTTCAAAGGTTTGGCAAAGCTCACCCAGATGACTGCAAGGAGATTCCTACAGGCCCTGGGTTACATGGCATCCTGCATTCTCCTGGTTCCATTAGCAAGACTACACATGAGAAAGCTTCAATGGTACCTAAAAAGCTTATGGTCTCAACACAGCAACAACCTAGAGACAACCATACCGCTCATTCCATGCCTACAAAAGGAATTTCTATGGTGGGCCTCGGTAAGCCAGGCAAACACAGGTATGTCATTCAGAAAACCTCAGATAACACAGACCGTGACCACAGATGCCTCAGACCTTGGATGGGGGGCAGATGTATTCAAGGACAATGGTCTCCAAAGGAAACACATCTGCATATCAATCAAAAAGAAATGCTGGCAGTAATGCATGCCATCGAGGCCTTTCGACAACAACTTCAGCAAGGCCACCTGCTAATACGGACAGACAACACCACTGTGATGTGGTACATAAACAAGCAGGGGGGCACCCATTCTTACCCCCTTTGCAGACTGACAATGAATCTTTGGGAAAAATCACTGAGCCTAAACATACAGTTGCAATCCCAGTTTGTTCCAGGCAAAGACAATGTGCTGGCGGACAGCCTAAGCAGGAATTTCCTAGACCCCCACGAGTGGAGGTTACATCCAGAAATCTTCATATGACTCACCTCGACATGGGGCAGGCCAGAAGTAGACCTATTTGCCTCCCACCTCAATCATCATCTACAAAAGTTCTGTTCAAGGACATATCATCCACAAGCATGGAAAATAGATGCTCTCTCATTCAACTGGAACTTCATAAAAATCTATGCATTCCCACCTCTGCCACTGATGACCACAGTATTACTAAAGATCAAAGCGGAGAAGCCCAAGGGGATCCTAATAGCTCCAGACTGGCCAAGACAACACTGGTACCCACTACTACAGAGCATATGTCACAACAAAAAGTGGGCCCTTCCCCAATGGCCCCAACTTTTGACTCAACACAACTTCAAGACAGTACATCCCAACATTCAGACGCTGCAGCTAACAGCTTGGGAGATCCCATGAATAACCTCAATCTATCCCTCTCCAAGGAAGTTCAGCGGATACTAACAGAAGCCCGAAGACCATCCACCAGAAAGGTTTACTCAGCAAAATGGAAGAGATTCAGCATTTGGAATACCAGCAAGGGTCATGATGCATCATTATTGAACATCTCGCTCATTCTGGAATATTTGGCAGATATGCTACAGAATGGACTCTCATATTTTCCATAAAAATACATGCTTAAGCTATTTCAGCTAGATACAACACTGATCCACCATGGAAGACAGCTTTCCTGTTGGCAATTACCTCAGCAAGAAGGGTTTCGGAATTACAGGCCCTAATGGCAATACCACCATTCATAACCTTTCACAGAGACAGGGTCTCCTTACCAACCAACCCTACCTTTCTGCCAAAAGTGGTATCTAGGGTTTCTTTAAATCAAGCAATTCACCTGCCTACTTTCTTTCCCAATCCTGAGAACAAAGGAGAAAGACTGTTGCATACCTTGGACATTCACAGACAACTTCGCTACTACCTGGACAGAACCAAGACCAGTAGGAAGTCTGATCAGCTGTTTGTAGCTTACGCCCCTGGAGTACAAGGAAAAGCAATTTCCAAACAGACTATTTCAAAATGGATTGGACATTGCATCAGATTCTGTTATTCCTTCCATGGAAAGAGTGTACCAGCCAATGTCAGACCACACTCCACCAGAGCTACAGCCACCTCTACAGCATTCTTAAGAGGGGTGCCTACAAAAGACATTCTAGAAGCTGCTACATGGAGCTCCATGCATACATTCTCCAAACACTACAACCTCCCTTTATATTCCAGATCCAGAGCAGGCTTTGCTTCAGCAGTCCTGCAGGGATGGATAGCTACACCATCCTTTTCTTAGAGCATTCGACCTCCCCCAGCTAAGCTATGGTATTCAACCCATATGTTATGACTGCAGTTGCATTCTTGAAGGACATAGTACAGTTTTGTACCTACCATAAATGTAGATGTCCGATAGATATGCAACTGCAGTCGGGTTTTCCCTCCCTCCTTCCCCTCTATGCCTTGGGTCCACTCCTATCCCTATTATCCTTAGCTGGGGATATCTGTTATGGTGTATCTGTTTATTGCTTATTTATTGTCTGGAAACCTATGTTTGTCTTCCAATTTGATTACAGCCTTCATTGGAGGGCACCTGGCATCTGGGGCAAGAAACACTGAAGAAGATGGCGTCGGCTGATGCTTATATACTCCAGCCGCTCTGATGTCGGAGAGAAATGCGACATCAGCCGACGTCGGACCCAGACTTTAGAATCCGGCCGACCGAGGGCTGCCTGAGGCAGGACAACCCCATATGTTATGACTGCAGTTGCATATCTATCGGACATCTACATTTATGGTAGGTACAAAACTGTACTTTTCTACAGCTGATGCCGTGGAGGAATGTTCTTTGTCATGAGCAGTTGTTTTTCTTGCAGCTTCCAGCATGTTCTTAGGATGTTTTACACAGTAGCAGTCATTGTCCTCATTCATCTTTATTGCTATCACTGAGTTTTATGTTTTTGGGCCAAGTCACTGTCTGAGCTCTGCTTTTACTTTGCAAACCATGCTGAATGCCCATTCTGCTTCACTGTTTGAGTGCGTCTGAGAGAGAACACTTTGCATTAGCTTATGAAATATTGGGAGGTCTTGTACTGGAGGGCTCCCAAGCACCATGGGCCAGTACTTTAGAAAATTAAATGTGTCAGATCCATATGACCAGTCAGTCATCTGATATACTGAAAACTCATCTATCAGTTTGCATCCCTTTACTCATGAACTACAAAAACTGAGACGAGTGCCAATATCTGCTATAACAGTTGAAGAAAGCTGCAGTTTCATAGCTGAATCCAATAAGTTGGCCATGTTCTGCAGCAGGGGATCTTTTGCAGGGAAATGTCTTTTCATTTTTAACAGCACTGCAGAGTAAAATTGCGTAGCTTTCTTGAATAGTTTTTGCTCCACTGTAGTACCCCTGATATCCAGATTGGCATCCAAATGTGTTTTGGCATCAGGACCAATACAAATTTTTCTGTCTTGTAAGATGTTGTCTTGCACTTAAAGAATTGCATCAATACTACTTATATTTCCAAAAAAACGCCTTGAAATTGGTGGTTTCAGTATCCTACTAGCATATGCCTGCAGTACGTTGTAGATGTCATTATGCAGTGTGAGCAATTTGCTTTCCCTACTTTGCATTTGCACGTTGAAGTTATGCAGTGGTTCAATGGCATACTGCAAAAAGAGGAATGTCAGCTTAATGTCATGGCTCTATAGTCTCTCAGCTATTAGATCCACTTTACTAGACCATGGGTCATAGGGCAAGAAGTAGGATCTTAGGGCAGGCCACAAAGCAAGCATTCTTTTGATGACTTTTGACAAACTTAGCCATTGAGTGGAGGCATATCTGATAATTGTGAGATGTTTAATATCCATGAACAGTGCAAACTCCTTCAGCTTCTGCTGATGCTGTTCACTGCTGGAAAAGAGACAATAAATGTCAGCTATTAATTCCTCTACAGGTACAGTCATTGCTTTTACATGAGATTTAATACATAAATCTGCAATGTGGCAAAAGCAGCCCATGTTGAAAATATGTGGATTAACCTCTCTTAATCTGGGCAGCACTGAATTTCACTTAGCAATCATGGATGCACCATTGTCTGATGAATAAACCACCCTGTTGGTCACAGGAATGCCAAACTTGCTCAAAGTGTCCATTACAGTCATAAATGGCTTTGACAGTTCCACTGATACAATCAGGCATGTCAAGGAATCTTACAACATTTTTACCAATGCCATTGTAAAAAAAAAAAAAAAAAAAAAAAAAAAAGTAAAATCACAAGCAACTTGTCATTCCCCGTATCTGTACTCTGGTCGAGATAAAAACAGTATGGCAGTTTCTGACAAACTTGTGCAACATCCTGGTGATACTTTGGCCCCATTATATCTCTTAAAATGCAAGCAGCATTTGTTGGTCCACAGGTCATTTTTTGTACCACCTCTGGATCCATGCAGTATGTCTTTATGTACTTCAGGAAATTATCCCCAGTCATAAATGGCAAGCTGTGTTCGGCAAGTAGGCTCATAAAGGCTACTTCAGCCTCCAACACTTTAACATTAGTTTGCTGAGTGGCAAACATTTTTGTCACCTTCCTTCCTTCAAGTTGAGTGTTTGGTGCTCATCCTGTGCTTCTAAGTATCTATATGCTGCTGCAGATCATTCCTCCCTCCATGTCCGACATTAATATTAGTAGCACACATCTTGCAAAATGCATAGTCTGGACCATGCCTGCTTTCCATTACCCCACCAAAGGCGACCTTCCAGCTGCTTTGGAATGTGGTCATTTGCTTCTTTTTTTCAGGGGCAGCATCTTCAGAGGCAGCATCTTCAGAGAAGAAAAAACGGGGCATAATTAGAAGGCTTCAAGGTAATTTACAGGTGTACTGTGATGCTACACTTTTACTTACAGTAAATGAAGCTGGTATGATGGCAAACAGTAGTCAAAAAAAATTCTTACCCTTCTGAGTTGTTGCACTGTAACAGTGTAAGAAAGTTTGTGCTGCACCCCTTCCATTGTGGCTTGTAACATGCTGTTCTGTGATTCAGCCATGGCTTTGCTTCTGAAGAAAATTAATGATTTAGATAAAAGATGAGAATGCAATCCAGAAGCCTCTAAATGTGTCTAACTCAGCAAGACTGAGTAATACACACCATCGTACATCGTCAAAATGTAAGTAAGCATTATCACAAATGAGTAATGCATCCAGGAAAAACCTTATTATTCAAAATAACTCATAACTCATCCAAGAAAAAACTCATTACTGCAAATAATTCTTAACATATCCAGGAAAATCTCATCATTCCAAATGACACTATGCATCTAAGTAATATGCTCATTACTGCAAGTAATTCATAATACACCCAAGGTAATTGTTGCAAACGATTCATAACATGTCTAAGAAAGTGCTTATTGCAAATGATTTATAACAGACCCAAGAGAGAGCTCATTATTGCAAATGATTCATAATAGACCCAAGAGAGCGCTCATTATTGCAAATGATTCATAACAGACCAAAGAGAGAGAGAGCTCATTATTGCAAATGATTCATAACAGACCAAAGAGAAAGCTCATTATTGCAAATGATTCATAACGCACTCAGGAAGTGCATACGAGGAGCACATTGTAAAACTGACAAATCCTGGATATGATTCTACACAGCATTACTTCAACCTAGTTAAGTTCTCATTAGCTATTTTGCATTAATATTTTTCAGAAATATATATGAAGCATAAAACTCACGTGTCACATTTATTGAAATTATGGCTGCCTGGTAAGCAGTACATCCTGAAACCTTTACTTACAACCTGTTCTAAAGACAACCATTGGGTACAAAAAATCTGGGGGTGAGAGGGCAAAGCCAAAATCATTGGGGGTATTAGATTTTTCAGTGCAGCCCCTTAAACTTGCTGCATTAATAGGTTGTGCAGTAACACACATTTTCTTTAAACACTTTGCAACATAATCAGTGTCATACAATCTGTCCCCATTCAAAAGAATACTATACTTCAGTCCACCAGAGCAACCCAAAATGCTATAAACCAAGTTACTCTAGCATCATCCTCCTAGAGTCAAAACTTCAGACTACAAATATCAACTACCTTTCTCTCCCCTTCCTAAAACTGGTTACTTTGGGAGAAAAGGTGGTGAATTGCAGTTAAAATGACAGTTACAGTTATAGATTTGTTTTGCTTCAGAATACATATCGATTCATATTCTTATTTAGTCAGTGCCAAAAAATTTTAAACAAACAAAACCACAAAGTATGAAATCCCAGAAAACTCTCTCTCTCTTTCTCTCTCTTTCTCTCAATTTGAAATGGAATAAAAAGTATATTTCCTATAGTTCTCCCACACTGCTGGCGACTAGTCGAAATAAGTCAGTTTTGTACATACTTCAAGCATATTCCTACACCTTTCACTCCAAAATCTGAAATGATAGTATGTGCATTTCACCAGTGCACGAAAACAGAATCATCCTTAACTGAAAAAAATTGTTAAAGGGGAGTTAGTATAAAGGATTATAGAACAAGTTTGAAATGTTGCCATGGGCAATGTGAAGTAGACTTTGTTATTCCTGTTTGCATCTCTTTCTGTACCTCTTTCTAGAAAAGTCTGAAATGCTCTCTGAGGAACACTTCCTTCACATGCAGAATGAAATGAAATGAAATATTGTTAAACAAATGTCATGATGAGGTAAGAAATACAGATTTTTGAAAGCTTGTTAGTTATATGATGTTATGTTAAAATAATCACATTGTAGCTGTAGTTAGTGATGCATATAAATTGGTTTTAGTAGTTAATTCAACAGTATTTACAATCCCCATTAGTTGTATCATTCACTAAGAATAAATCCAGTTAACACAAAATTATTAATAACTGAAATTCAAAGATTGTACATTTCATTATGTAAATAGAATATCTTTAAGACAAACGTGATTAAGCTGTATGATTTCAGTGCTTCATATACATTTGAATCTTTTCTTGACTTTCAAAAAAGTAAACATCAAGAAGTGTTACTGCATTTTCTATACAGATTTTGGACTGATGACTTTTTTTTTATACAGTTTTTCGGGAACACTTGGCAAACATGACCATCTGGAGTTGGTCATTGACGATCCTTCTCCATTGTGATTCTAGATTGACTGGAATTACCCACCAGATCAGCTCTGTCAGACTGGGTGCTCAGCAGGCAGAGCTTTTATCCAGTCTTTGGCCAGAGGGAGTGTGAAATGGTAGTGTCCTGATCTTGCATCAAGTACTCCAGCCACAGAAATATTTTATATGGTCTATAAGTCCTTGAGTAGAGGAATATGAGGTGACATAAGCACTCAAGCCTGGGCACTCCCACTCATTTGAATTGGCATCTGTCTCCCTTCCACATGTTCCCATGCCTGTGGGATAGTAGTACTGCTCTGAAAAGCCAACCCCCCAGGTACACAGACTGGTCTTTAGTCATGTGAGCCTACCCTCCTGCTGACCCTAAAGCATCCTAGATCCCTAGGAAATCCTGGTTGCTATTATTGCAGGCAGATGCCTTGCTGTTGCTCCAAAGGATTAATCCTTGGATTAATGATTCTACACAAAATTTGTAATTAAAGTATTGAGAATATAATTCAGGCACTGACATCTGAGATGTCTTTCAAACTATCAATCGGTTTGAGCAGCTATGATTGCCATGATATCACCATTCAATGTTGAAATGATCAAGACACACTTAGAAGTGGTACAGTACTTCCTAATTCAGTCTCTACCTTTTCTTTTTTTTCCACATAATAATTTTATTATTATTTATAAATAACTGTGTGTGTACGGATTCACTTTATAATCTCTAAATACCGAAATATTGAATTTCAGTATCTTGAGACTATAAAGCCAAAAAAATCAAAATACCGAAATCCCAAAAGCACAAAATTCAAAATCGCGTCTTTCAAACATATCCTACACGACACAAACACACATACACCTTCCTCCCAACACTAAGACAAACCACACACAAACACAACACAAATACACAAACCTACCCTACATATAAGCAGGGGGTTAAGCCCCCCTGCATTCCCCAACTTCATGCTTCTTAAGACAGAAGTGGTGAACTTCATGACACCCCTGCAGATGGACAATAGAGTTACAACGGCTGAATCCTACACAAATGCACTCTATAAGCACTTGCACAAGTGCATGGATCGTGCTATCCCAAACAGAACCAAAACGCTAACCTTCAAAAAAGGGAAGCCAATCTGGTGGTCCCCTGCCATAAACAAACTGTAGAACAGAAGGAAGAAACTGTTGCAAAAGAGAGAAAATCCCATGAGTGGAGGAGCACCCTGGTCAGCCTCAGTAAGAAGTTGAGATCTCTCATAAGATTCTCCAAAGCTAGCTACGAAAGCAAAATTGCCACTAAATCCAAGGACAGTCACAAAGCATTCTATAGCTATGTCAAGAATCTTGATGGCAACACCCAGATCTGCTCTGAGTTACAGCACAATGGCATGAAAATTACAGAACCAACTGATATTGCCAACATCCTGGAAGATAGGTTCAGTGCTAACTTTACTCCCCCTCACCCCCTAAAGGGTCCATATCTATACAGGAAGAATGCAGAGTCCCTGTAATCACAAATACGCAGGTAAAAGCTGCACTCTCTAAAGCCAAAAACACAGCATCCATGGGACTGGAAAACATCCCAGGCTGAGTTTTACATGAACTTCAGAACGAACTGGCTCCCCACCTAAGTACCATGTTCAATAATAGCCTCACATCAGGCTTTGTGCCCACTGAATGGCACACAGCAACAGTTATCCCACTCCACAAAGGGGGGAGCCACCACTGATCCCAGGAACTATCGCACTATTAGCCTGACGAGCCTGGTCTGCAAGGCCATGGAACGTATCATCATGGAACTCATAAACAAAGACATTAGTAACCTCCAAACTCTGAATCCCACCAAGTTCGGGTTTGTGAAAGGCAGATCATGCCTCCTGAACCTGATCGACTTCTTTGAGGCAGTCAACAAAGCCGTAGATGAGGGTAAGGTGGTTCACACAGCCTATCTTGACCTTGCCAAGGCTTTCGACACCATCCCCCATTCTGGAATTATAGCTAAAGTCACTAAACTAGGTATAAATCCCTACATCACAAGATGGGTTGCTAACTGGCTCACTGACAGAACTCACACTGTAAAAGTTGCAGACTCCAAATCTGACCTCAAACCAGTGACAAGTGGAGTACCACAGGGTTCAGTCCTGAGACCTCTCCTGTTTGGTATCTACTTCTCTGAAGTACAGGCTAACACAGAAGGCCTCTGGCTAAAGAAGTTTGCATATGACTGCAAACTAGAAGCCATAATCAAGTCCCCAAATGATGTGGACATCCTACAGAAGGGCCTCGCTGAGACAGATGCCTGGTGTCAGAGCCATGGCCTCAAACTCAATGCTAAAAAGTGCAGTGTCATCCCCTTTGGTAAAAACTCTGTACCCATGAACTACCACATAGGCAGCAATCTACTTAAGACTGAATGTGTGATAAGAGACCTCGGGACCCAGGTGGACAGTAGTCTCTCCTTTGATAGTCACATCGCCACAGTAGTCAGGAAGTCCTTCTACATGGCACACCTCATCATAAAAGGGTTCTCATCCAGGAAAAAAGAGGTCAGTGTTCCCCTCTACTCGACACTCATTAGACCCATTATAGAGTACAATTCCCCTTTTGGAATGTACCTCACAAGACATCTGCAGCAGCTGGAAAGGCCACAGAAGTACCTCACAAAGAGGATTACTGGCCTCAAACAAATGCCCTACATTGACCGTCTCAAAAAAACTTCAGCTTTACTCCGTAGCATATTGCCTACTCCACAGTGATCTCTGCCTAAGATATAAAGCTATGTCAAACCCAGAGCTGTTGTACATGCTTCACCTAAAGAAATCCCAATCCCTCCGAGCTACATGCCCTAGGGACCTAAACCTTGCACCACAATAAACAGTACATGTTGGAGGGACAGATTCCTGTCCCAGAGACTTCCCATACTCTGGAACAGGCTACCCATCTATGTCAAGCAAAGTTCTTCATTAGCACTCTTCAAGAAAAATCTTGATGAGTGGATGGGAAATAGGAAATACACCCCGGAGTTCACTTCTGTGTCTCTGCTTGACAGTGGCACAGGAAAATAACTTTCTTGGGTGGCATAAGCCAGGGAACCTTGTTGACTAGGCTTACGTAGACCATTGGGCCAATAGCCTAGTTCCTACCTATGACCCTAGTGAACTCCATTTCTTTCTCCAGCCAGGCTCAACATAAGATCCTGTTTTTCTATTAAATGTAAACATAAACAAATCAATGCAAGAATGCTGGCCAACAGACTAAAGATGTTTCTTCCTAGTTAATCTCCCTTTCCATCTGGGGTTTGTTCAGGGCCATCTGAACTCAGGCCATCTCCATGGTCTTGATGTTCTTTATGCCAGCTCAGCAGTCACAGCTAGACTCAATAGCGGCAGCAGTGTTTGCTGAATTTGCAAAACCATGTGGTCCTACTAGGTGGGTCTACTTCTGGTGTGACATGCCGTATATGGGCTTGCTGTAGGAAGTTTTCTTAACTGTGGAAGCCCTTTAACAGGTGCCCCCTGCTGCCACTGTCTTCAATAGAAGTATGCTATTTACTGTCATCTATCTAATTATAGGCACATGATAGCTGCCATTTCTCTCGCACTCCATTTCTATTTATTGAATCTTTGGTTGCGATCCTGCAGAGTGATGGACTGGTGAAAAGCTGGCGATATTCTGGGAATGAGCTTAGGGACATTTTTTTTTTTTTAATGTTTGCCTCCCATATTCCAGGAATTTGCACTGGGATATTTCTAAATATGAACTGCTGTCAAGATGTCAGCCTTTCCACTCCTTAAGGGCTTAAGATTAAATGTAGGGAAAACAAAAATGTTCCTATTGAATAGAGCAGCATGGGAGCTTAAAATTAGTGGGCATCATATTGTTTTAGCTGTTGTAAACATTCACCAAACTACATGGGGATCTTCTTGAATCCCAAACCAGGGAGGATGTTAGCTCTGAATCTTGAACAACTGTAGAACAAGCTTTATGTGTGGGTGGATATGTTAAAACATTTGAGTTTCAGTAGTAGACAGGATTGCAGTTTTAAAAACATTATGTATTTCACTGCTTTACTTTGTATTTCATTATATTTCATGTCCTACCTCACAGTTCTGGGTGTGCAAGATGAGAAAGCTGATCTCCTTTGTTACATAAGATGGTAAAAGGAGATTTATGGCAAAATTGGCATTGAACTCGCCAACCCTGGAGAGTGGGTATGGGTACCTATATCCTGTGAAATAGTATGTGACCTTTCTCTTTAACTCAGGAGTGAAACTCTGGAATGGTCTCCCCATTACGGAAAACTTTAGAAGGCACATTGATGGGTGGGGGGGGGGGGGCTGCATGGTCAACGTGTATAGCTTTCTCCCAGCCCACCTAGCACTTTGAATACTAGCACCTTATAAAAAAAAGTCCATTCACTTGGCTCATAGGATTCTAACTACACAGGTGAGAAACTTATCTCTCTGGGCAAGATGCAGTGATTTGGAAGCACTTTGTGTGCTGGAGGGGCTGCTTTACACTGGTCAAAGGGGAAAAATTAGGCTTGATTGAGCCCTAAATTTGTTGTCTGTAGTGGAAGAGCTAGTCTCACTTTTTTCCCCCCTTTTCAAACTTTATACATGTTTTATGATAAATTGCTGTTTGTTCGCAAAGATCATTGGATCCGGTGATGATTTCTAGCTGAAGGGCTAAGACTTGTAGGTAGTGTATGCTTTGTGTAACACTGTTATGTCTGACTTTACACACACACTTTGGTTTTGTTCAGCATCTCAAAGTCTGTGGCAATTAGCAATGGACTTGGCATGTAAAGTCACCAGTGTGATCCTCTCCTGCTATACATTTAGGAATGTGACCCCACCATCTTAATTATATCTACTTCTTTAAAGGGTTGGCTCTTGCAAGTCACTGCTATTGTTTTGAACTACAAGTGTGAAACTGGAAAATGCCCAAACCCACTTGTCTTATTTTTATTTGATTTATTTATTTGTTCTGATTGGTATAAACGGAAAAGTGTTGCAGTCTTTATTTTCCCTACTCTCAGTTCTATATTGGCATTTTGTTTAGCTCAGTTGAAGACGTTTTACTGTTGTATAGCCATATGTTAGTTCTTCTCATACCTTCATGACTCCATATCTTTCTCTTGTGCAGTAGTGCTATGTGAAGTTGGTCCTCCATGTTTTGAAAAGTTGTTATAGTTATTAACTGTTTATTGAATGTTTAATAAAGTCTGTTTGGTTAAAAATGTCTTTGAATATGCCTTATGAATCTAATTTACGTCTGTGTCTCTCTCTCACTGTTTGCTAAGAACTCCATCTCTAAATATCATTCTTAATTGTTAGTATTAGATTGGTATAACTCACATATTTGTACCAAGGACCATTTTCCTGAATTTCTCTTGTACATCCGTATTTCATTAGTGAAACTCACATATAAAGCTTGTAAAAATGAAAATGAGTTAAGAAATAAAGAAATAAATACTGATTTGTTGATTAGGTAGACTGACTGGACACATGGTCGCTTTTCAGGGATGACCAGAGAACTATGTCTGGTTAAATGGCTTGTTCAAGGCTATTATGCAGGCACATGAGGGACGGCGGAATCAAATCCTATACCAAAGACCACCAAGAAGAAACAAATAAATAAAACCACTGCCCACAGAATACAGAAAATCCAAACTTTTAATGGCCTCTGGCACCTCGGCCTAAACGTCTTCAAGGAGTGATAAAACATTAAAAAAAACAGTGTTATATAACAAATAAAAAAAATCTGACTAATCAGACTAATAAAATTCATTAATAAAACAATTGTCAAATTAAATATTTCCAGTTGCATTCAGTGTTTAACCAAAAGGTACCAAAGTGCCAAGCTTCAAAATATAGACAAACTCTTTATATAATAGTTTGTCTTTAAGAGTAACATTTTCTCCAAGTTTATCTTTAACTTGTTCCAGAATGGAACCTTGTAATAAAATAAAATCCGCTGATGATACTGTTTAAAATGAAGAGCTATAGGACTCTCAATAATTTGGTTCATAATGTCTCTAACATGTTCCTGAAATCTTAACTTGAAAGCTGTTTGGCTTTCCTGTATATAAAATAAATTACAAGGACATTTTAAAACATAAACAATACCTTCACTGTTACAAGTAAAACTACTCACTAAATTAAACTTAATATTTTTAATCCTAGAAAACCTATTAACAATATATTTAGAAACTGAACACTTGCCACGTGGAAAAGTACCCACCTTAGAAGAAATATTTGGTGGAAATACCAGCAATAGGAAAGATCAAATTACTGTGTACTAACATATCGCCCAAACTATGACTTCTTTTGTATGAAACATAGGGAAGTCTATTTATTAAGCAGGTCATATTCATTGCTATCCATATTTTCTTTTTGTCTTATATGGGGAGTATAATAAACACCAGGAAATACCCCAGTTGTATTCAACCTATCCCCCTAAAACATGGCAACATTCTTTTCTCCCTATATTCAATATCTCTGCTATTGGGCATAAAACTCTCCTCTAAACCTTTCCATTTTTAATAACTTTCTATAGAGATTCTTCAACAATTTTTCTTTTATACACCCTATTAGTAAACATATCAACAGTTATGCTGACTTCATTAAAATGTTTTGATCTTCACTACATAGTCAATACATTTTCTATGTATGGTGGTACCAATGTTTCCATTATTATAGCCTTGTAACTACAAATCTAAAAAAGAGACCTGTTCCCTCTTTCGCATGCCATCAAAACTAAAATTAAATCTGTTTATTTGTAAATCCCATATAAATAACGTCATGATGACCTCCTCAACAATAAATATCAATATAACGAAAATAATGAACCACATATTTACTCACAAATTCATGTTTATACAGGTAGTCCATCTCAAGCAGGGTCATAGTCATGTTGGGATACATGGGCAAAAGGAGCCCCCATAGCAGTACCCTGGATTTGATAAATGTCATTATCGAATGTAAAAAAAATTATTAGTAAGACAAAAACGAAGAAGTTCAATAACATAATTAGAGAGAGGACTATCTCCTAAAAAGTAATAAAGTGCCTATAAACCATGTACATGTTGTACGCTAATGTATAAGCTACTGACATCAAGTGTTGGCCAGTACATAACTATATCCCATATAACCTGAGCAATTTTCTCCAAAATGCCCTTTGTGTCTCTAATATAAGATGGTAGCTTAACTACATAAGGAAAAAGAAATTCATGTGGGAAAAGTCCCAAGTTATCTAGGAAATATTTGCAAGCTGATATAATAGGATGACCAAGTGGGTTTCTTAAACACTTATGAATTTTAGATAAATATTTAACAGTTTTTGATAGTGTATCAAATCCTCATGATATCAACTTTCTCATGTGTATTTTTATCATTCAGATGACAAGAAAACACATCTATATGTATTGTTTATAATACATAATTACTATTTTCCCCTTTATCAGCTGATTTAAAAATTAATTCATGTGTATTACACAAACTTCTTAAAACTAGCCAGTGTTCTTTAGTTAAATTATATTGGACATCTTTTTATGTTTTATAAATTCATCAAACACTTTCTCAGCAGCATAGTTAAAAATATCTGAATACAATCCTTACTAAAGAAGGATAAATAAACTTGTATGTTTCACCTTAGAAGTATCTAACACACAATGCACATTAGTTTGTATCTCAGTCAAATCTATTTCACCTGAAATACAAGAATAAAAACTATCATCAAAACTACTACTGTTTTAGGAGAATTGTCAGCTTCAGTTACAATTTCATTATTGTTAAGAAAAAATAAGTTAAATGAAGCTTATGTGTCATTTGAAAAATTTTGGTTTTGAGCAGATGTAAACAAGGCAAAAATGTAGATACAAACTTCAATCCCAAGTTTAAGACTGACAACTCTAAATCAATCAATTCATGGCCAGATAAACTGACTACCAAAGAATCAGAAATCACAATATTCCTAGTAACAGCAATGGTGCATGGTAGTTATATCAGTAGTCAGTTTTCTTCTAGCTACCTTTTTTGAAATGTTGTTGTTGCCGTCCCTGTGTAGTGTAGTCACTGTTGTATCCATGCCCATTTCTTCCTCATTTTCTATTATGATTTGAAAATTCATCGTTCTTGTTTGAGACATCATGAAATCTCTGTTCATGACTCAAAAGAATTGAATCTTATACCCTGCAGCATAGGAATGACAGTTCACGCCCTTATTCTCCTGCACCAGTTGCAAGAGGATGTACCATGGAACCGGTCTTTGAATCTATTTTATGAATCAAAAATACATCAGTGTATCTCATGCACTCTATACCAAGAAACTCAAATTTCAATATTAGCTACTAACACCATTCAGCAATTTTATTTGAAAGGATGTGCCTGAAATGCACCCGAGGAAAGGTAACATCAGATGGGGACCCTAATATTAAAATGAAACCTCAAAAATAGAAAAAAATTACTAGCTGCATTAAACAGTATCCTTTAAGATTAAGAAGTACCTTCCTGTTGAAGTGAAACTAAGTTAGTTTTGGTAACTTCCTTCAAAAGCAAAACCCTGCTTGACTTGTGGAAGCCTGATTGCCCAAAGCATACCTTACTTAACCACACAGTTCCACTTTTTCACTAAACCACCACAACATTAAGGTATGTAGAACAGATTTTAAAACATTTCTGTGTGTGTGTGTGTGTGGGGGTGTGTGTGCCATACAGCATCCCAGAAATGGGGGCCACACCTCCATATTCACAGCTATTAGTTATACTGCTACAGCTGAGGTAGTGCCAGTTTGAGAAATATTGATGCAGCTGCAGGGAATCAAAGGTCAGGCTACTTATGGTGTCTTAAAAGATGCCAAAAGAGCAGTCTGAGGCTTTAGTAGTGCCTGGTTGTATAGGTAAGATCTGTCAAGATAAACAGTTTACTAGAATAGTGGAAAGCAGCTAAGGTCATTTATTTTAAACAAAAAGCTTGATGAGTGGGTGCTGACTACAGATTAGTAAATGTATATCAGTTTAGTAACAGCAACATGAAGATATTTTGAGGAATAACTTAGAATGTTAGTTGTCTCCCAGTTACTGGTCATCACCAGTTCATTGTGGTGAGAGCTTCCCAGTCCAACTTGTTTAGCAGTATGATTAGGTCCAAGCAGCATATGCAAAATGTCAGCAGTTAAACAAAGGTACTAGATGGTTTGATTAATTCTTACCTGCATTTACTGGTGTTAGAAAAGGGTAGGCAAGTATAAATAGTCCCACATATGTCCAGATATGTGAGACATAGTAACTTAAATATAAGTATCCATTTCCTATAAATCAAAACTCCAATAAGGGGGACATGACAAAGAAAAAAAAAACATGGGTTCATAGGTACTAGGCTATTGGCCTAAGGGCCTAAGTAAGCCTAGTCAACAAGGTTCCCTGGCTTCCGCCACCCAAGCAGAGCCACAGAAGTGATCCCCGGGGTATATTTCCTATTTCCCATCCACTCATCAAGAATTTTTTTGAAGACTAGCCAACAAGGTTCCCTGACTTACGCCACCCAAGAAAGTTAATTTCCTGTGCCCCTGTCGATCCACTCAAGAGTTTTCTTGAAGAATGCTAATGAGGAACTTTGCTTGACATAGATGGGTAGCTTGTTCCAGAGTATAGGAAGTCTCTGGGACAGGAATCTATCCTCCAGCATGTCCTGTTTATTGTGGTGACACGGTTTAGGTCCCTAGAGCATGTAGCTCGGAGGGATTGGGATTTCTTTAGGTGTAGCATGTCCAACAGCTCTGGGTTTAACATAGCTTTATATGTTAGGCAGAGATCTCCTCGGAGTAGGCGATATGCTACAGTGTAAAGCTGGAGTTTTTTGACACGGTCAGTGTAGGACATCCGTTTGAGGCCAGTAATCCTCTTTGTGAGGTACTTTTGTGGCCTTTCCAGCTGCTGCAGATGTCTTGTGAGGTGCATTCCAAAAGGGGCATTTTACTCGCTAATGGGTCTAATGAGTGCCGAGTACAGGGGAACAATGACCTCTTTTTTCCTGGATGAGAACCCTTTTGTGATGAGGTGTGCCACATAGGATTTCCTGACTACTGTGGCAATGTGATTATCAAAGGAGAGACTACTGTCCACTTGGGTCCCAAGGTCTCTTATCACATATTTGGCATTAAGTAGACTGTGATTTACATGGTAGTTCATGGGTACAGAGTTTTTACCAACGGGGATGACAACGCACTTTTCGGCATTGAACTTGAGGCCATGCCTCTGACATCAGGCATCTGTCTCAGTGAGGCCCTTCTGTAGGATGCCCACATCATTTGGGGACTCGACTATGGCTCCTGCTTTCCAGTCATCTGCGAACTTCATTAGCCAGAGGCCTTCTGTGTTAGTCTGTACTTCAGAGAAGTAGATACCAAACAGGAGAGGTCCCAGGACTTAACCCTGTGGTACTCCACTTGTCACTAGTTTGAAGTCATATTTGGAGTCTGCAACTTTTACAGTGTGGGTTGTGTCACTGAGCCAATTGGCAACCCATCTTGTGACGTAGGGATTTATACCTAGTTTAGTGAGTTTAGCTATAATTCCAGAATGGGGGATGGTGTTGACAGCCTTGGCGAGGTCAAGATAGGCTGTGTGAACCACCTTACCCTTGTCTACGGCTTTGGTGACTGCCTCAAAGAAGTCAATCAGGTTCAGAAGGCATGATCTGCCTTTCACAAACGAGAACTGGGTGGGGTCCAGAGTTTGGAGGTTATCGATGTCTTTGTTTGGGTTCAATGATGATATGTTCCATGGCCTTGCAGACCAGACTTGTCAGGCTAATAGGATGATAGTTCCCAGGATCAGTGGTGACTCTCCCTTTGTGGAGTGAGATAACTGTTTCTGTTCAGTAGGCACAAAGCCTGACATGAGACTATGATTGAACATGGTGCTTAGGTGGGGAGGCAGTTCGTTCTGAAGCTCGTGTAAAATGCAGCCTGGGATGTTGTCCGGTCCCATGGATGCTGTGTATTTGGTTTTAGAGAGTGCAGCTTTTACTTGCATAGATGTGATCATAGGGACTCTGCATTCTTCCTGTATAGATATGAGCCCTTTAGGGAGTGAGAGGGGGGTAAAGTTAGCACTGAACCCATCTGCCAGGCTGTTGGCAATATCAGTTGATTCTGTAATTTTCGTGCCGTTGTGCTGTAACTCAGAACAGATCTGGGTGTTGCCATTGAGATTCTTGACATAGCTATAGAATGCTTTTTGGTTGCCCTTAGAATCATGAGCAACCTTTGTTATGATCTTTTGCACTTTTGTAGGTTCATAGGTGAGTACTAAGCAATCTGTCTGCAAACCCTATTTAAAAGGTCCCTCCAGCCTCAAGGAGGGCAAGAAAATATTGACCAGGGATGAATTTAAGATTGCCCATCTGATATTTAGAAAGGTTACTTAAGTTAATTTAGATGATCGAATCATAGTAGACAGTTTCATGCTAAATGCTTATTTTTCTGTGTTGCTGTCTTGTTTAGAGTTTATTTTATGAAATGGCAGAAACTGACAGAGGTGAGCTGAAATGAGCTTAATGTTTCTAGGGATATCTAAACATATGATGTTACAGCGGATTAGATTTTTTTTTCAGTTTGAAAGTTAGTCTCATCATTTTTTAAATCAGTTTGTAGCATACTGTGTTGATGTCCTTCTGTTCTAATGTTGGAGTATTCTTTACATGAGGAGAATTCCCCACTATGGGTGACACAACAGCTGGCCAGTATACAAGAGCTTTTAAGTACTGCTAGTACGTGAGATATCACATGAATGGATTAGGAGAACATTGGCCATAAAAGTGATGTCTGCACATACAATCCTCAGAACTTCTCTGCCATAGTCCGAATGTCATTGTCAATCATTGGATCTTTTCACTCAAGTTGTTTGCTGCTGGTCTACTTTTCAGATAAGTGCCCTGTTGGGGATTCTTCTTTTTCCTCTTGCTGCTTGTTTCTGTTGTGAGGCTTTCATGTCATCCAGGAAAGGCAAGTGCCAGTGTGGAAGACAGATTCCACACAAGGATAGCCATGACCTGTGTCTCTTGTATGGAGCCTATGCACAACCATACATCTTGCTGTATTTGCCAGGCTTTCATCCCTAAGACCCTATGTAGCCATCATTCATCCTTTAAGATTTACTTAGAAAATAAGTGACTGAAGCGGTTAGCTAGGGACATTATGGAAGGTACATCTGGGACTTCTGTTGAGCCTGTGTTGAAGAGGAAGACCAAGAAGCTGGGGTCTGAATCTTCAGCCACGCCTTCTACCTCTGATGTCTCTCTCGAGGTCAGTGAAGACCTGGAGGTCTGTCCAGAGGTTGACTTGGATTCTTTGGTGGGTACACATCAGATGCCATCAAGTAATGCACCCTAGGCATGTCCTTGGAGGCCATGCAGATGTCCGTATCAGATGGTCTGGGGTAACCAAGGCTCGTTATTTCGGAAGGCCCTAGGCGTATCCCTCAGATACTAGTTAGGGAGGATATTCCAATGAATATTGAGTGCAGGCCTATGTGGCGTCCCTCCACTTTCCATTAGGCTGATGTCAGATTAAAAAAGAAGCAGAAAACCAAGCACATTTCTGCACCAAAGACCCCACAATCAGATTGGTAAACTTTTTCTCAAGGCTTACTTAATGCAGTCAAGGCTGTTAAGCCACCTTCAGCTGATCCTTTTTCTCCTTTAACAACTTCTCCACTCAAGAGAATTAGGGTGCTGATGTCATCTGAGGATGAAGGCTCTTCTGAGGATGAATCTTTGGCTTATTCCACTCAAATTCCATCCCCCCTTGAATATGCTTCCCCTGAGGAAGAGTCAAATGGTGCAGATTCACTAGTGGAAGAGATTACATTTGGGGAAACCTTACCTGAAATGAAGGAATTCTTTAACTCTGGCTGCTCTGAGGTTTCTGATGTGCAGAAAAGATACTATGATCTTTTACACATGGATTCTCCTTCCCTTTCTGCTGTACCTTCAGTTTTACCAGCCTTTTTTGGATGCTTTTTCTTCAGTTTCTAAGGCCCCAGACTCTCATGCCCCTGCCCCTAAAAGGCCTGATTGGTTTTATAAAGTTCAAATTAACAAAATACATGACAAAAGTCAAACAAAAACACAAAGTCTTCAGGGTAAAAAGGCCTTTACTGGTGTCTCCTGGTACCTCGGCTGAAGACACCAGTAAAGGACTTTTCACCCCGAAGACTCTGTGTTTTTGTTTGGTTTTATAAAGTGCCAGAAGACTGTCAACTTCTGTACAAATGTCCTTCAGCAGATCCTGCAGTGGTTTCCATTGCTTCTGACAAAACTTCCAGACTATTGCCATCCGCCAAGCTCAGGTTTGGTAACTTATAGCATGGAAAGCTAAGGTGGTAGAAGTATAAACTTTTTCCTATTCTTTCCATAGTCTTGCTCTCCTTATCAGAAGGAAGAAGCTTGGTGGATGGCAATAGTCTGGAAGTTTTGTCAGAAGCTTACATGGCCTCTCTGGATATCAAGGATGCTTATTTTCACATTCCCATTCATCCCCTCAGAAGCCGGTGCCTGCACAGCGGCTCCAGACCCATCCAAGGTAGAGACATCTGTGGGTTCCACAGTTGAAGCATCTCATGGCATACCGGACTCCAAATGGGTCTCACTAGAGGCCTGCGAATCAGAAGTAGGGGGTATCAGGGGCTGAGAAAGCGCCTCACTGAGTACCAGTGAACTAGCGACTGGTAATGTTTACATTTTTCTATTGCTTCATTGCACTTTCAGTTCCCATCTTTGCCCTTTGTGAATACCCTTGGGGCAGTGGAAAAATCAAAGTGCCTTGCTTCTGTAATTGCTTACTTAAGACTTCAGGGCATCCAGGTTTACCCTTACCTGAATGATCTTCTCTTTCTAGCTCCCTGTCCAGAGAACGTGGAATAGAATCTTCAGTTCATTTTTTCTCTTCTACAGTGGTTGGGGTTCCCAATAAATGTCACAAAGGCCTTTCATTCCCCCTCACAGGACCACATCTTCCTAGGGTGCAGGTTGCAGACAGATATGCTGGCATCTCTGCCTCCTCCAAAAGTTCAGTCTGTCATTTCTAACTTCCAGAATCTTCTTCCTCTTCCTTCTCTTTTAGCCATGGAGTTTCTTGGGCTCCTGGATTTCATGACATCCACCATTCCCATGCTGCCACTGGCCAAACCTCACATGAGGAAGTTTCAGTGGTACCTGAAATCAGTTTGGATGCAGCATACACATCCACCAGAGTTTGTGGATGTTCTTCATATTTCACTGTTGCAGTCATTACATTTGTGTTATCTGCTTGCAGGTTAGCCCTCATTCGGCCTGATTAACAAAGTCTTGGGTCCTGTGTCGATTGCTGTCCCTTCTTCCATGACGTCAGGCCATCAGGGGTATAAAACATGCAGCTGACTCCATTACATCAGTCTTTCTTGCTGTGCGGTGCCCGAAGCAGAAGCAGTTCACAAGTGCCAGTCATCCGACTCCTGAAATTTTCGTTTTCGATTTTCAGAACCAAAAGTCTTCAACTAAAGCTAAGTACCCCGTTGGGGAAACTTTTCTTGCTCCTTACCGATGTCAGTAAAAGTTAATAATTGCATTATTTGGGGAAAGCAAATACCTCATAAAGATTTTCATTCATACTGTATTCCTTGCCTAGGCCCTGACCATGACGTACCTTGCTGTCAGTTTTGTGCTTTATTTAATCAGCGCACTATCCGCTGTCTTTATATTTTCACCTCTAAATATTTTGATGCTCAGTTTAATAATCCAGAAATGTCATCGGGTAGCCATCCTACTACTGGGATTTCAAAAAAATGCAAAGATAAAGACAGAGACAGACCGCCGAGGTCCAAAACTGCTGACGACACTTCTCCTAAGCCATTCGCTAGTTCACTGGTACTCAGTGAGGTGCTTTTGCAGCCCCTGATACCTGCTACTTCTGATTCGCAGGCCTCTACTGAGACCCATTTGGAGTCCGGTGTGCCGTGAGATGCTTCAACTGTGGAACCTGCAGATGTCTCTACCTTGGATGGGTCTGGAGCCACTGTGCAGGCACCTGCTTCTGAGGGTATATTCAGGCCTATGGACTTGCATCTATACCTAAAAAAAAAATAAGAATGGCTGAAGACCTAATAACTCTAATCAAGGGTAGCCAACCCCCCCCTTCTAAGAGGCCTAAGACTGAAGTTGATTATGAATCTTCTGATCAGGATTCTGTTTTTTCTGATGATTTGGATTTGCCCTTATCTACTTATAAAGATTCTGATGCAAATGACTCCATTCTCTCGCAAATGACTCCATTCTCTCTGCTTCCCCTCCTGAGGATTTTTCTTTTGGGGAAACCTTACATACTCTAAGGGAGCATTTCCACTGGGAAAGACATGATTTTTCTGATTCAAAAAAGAGGCTTAGGGATTTCCTTCTCCTACCTCAGCATAGGCCTTTAGCTATTCCTCTTGTACTAGACATTGTTGATGATGCTTTTACAGAATCTAGTTTGGCCCCTGATTCCCTGCCTCCTGCTCCCAGAAAACCTGACAGATACTACAGGGTCTCTGAGTCCCACAAGTTCCTTTTTAAAAATCCTATTGCAGATCCAGAGACTATTTCACAGGAGCCAAAGGGCATTAAGGCTCCTACTGCTAAAAATCCTACCCCTTCTGATAGAGACTCCAGAGAGCTGGATAGATGGGGTAAGAAGGTTTACACTTCTGCAACCTTGGCCATTAGGGCTTTAAACTGCCAGTTTCATATGTTAAAATATCAGCAACATGTTATTGGACTGCTTAAACAGAAAATGATGTTGATTCTTGACTGTGTGGAAAATAAAGAATTACAGGATTTAATGCATTCTGCTGGACAAGTTGGAAAACATAACTTTGCAATGTGGTTTTGATTCATTACAGGCCTCTTGCAGAGCTGCTGTTACTGGGTCTGTGCTCAGAAGGCATGCTTGGCTTAAGGAGCAATATTTGCCTGATAATGTTAAAGGAAGTTCTTAAAAATGATGGAAGATAAAGCTAAATCTATGCAAACTGTTAAAGATTTTTTACAAGTTCAGCCTCCTAGATTTAGTAGGCACTGGCCCTTTAAGAATTGGTCCTTTACAGCCCCTTCCAGGTCTTCTCAAGCAAAACCCAGACACAGCAAAAACCCCAGATTTCAGTCCCAGGGGACACACAGAACTAAGGAGTGGGGGGCCTCCACTTCCAATCTGGGAATAATAAGACTCTCTCCAATGGTAAACTGTCTCAATGACTTCCTTTTAAAATTTTCAAGCACTTATCCAACTGACTGCCCCTTTGGGGGGGGGGGGATTGCTTTTCATGCAAAGAATTGGGAACTCATTACCCAGGACAAATGGGTTTTAAAAATAGTGTCCCAGGGATACAGATTTCACTTCCACACGTTGCCAACACCAAGCGGGTGGCAGAACCTACCCCCAAATCAGTGGGCAGAGGCCCAAAAACACTCTCTTAAACATGAGGGTTATTCAGCTGGTACCAGAAGAGGAAAAGGGACAAGGTTTCTACTCGAGACTTTTCCTGGTACCCAGCAAAGACAATTCATGGCATCCTGTCCTGGACCTGTCTACCCTAAACACCTTTTTGGAGATTCCAAAATTTAAGATGCTGGCTCTTCACCAGTTACTTCTTATGCTAGGCAAAGATGCCTGGTTGGCAACACTAGATTTAAAAGAAGCATACCTGCACATCCCAATCAGGGAATCTTGCAGACGATACCTATGCTTCAAGGCAGGCTACACGCACTATCAGTTCTCTGCACTGCCCTTTGTCTTATCTACTGTGCCCAGGGTATTCACAAAGTGCCTAGCTCCAGTTATTGAATTTTGCAGGCAAAGAAATATTCAAATATACCCATACCTGGACGATTGTCTAATTCAGGCAGAAAGCCAGGACATACTTTTGAATCATCTGGCCTTTGTACAAAGGGTTCTAACTTGTCTGGGGTACACCATAAATGAAAATAAATCACAACTGGTACCCTGTCAACAAATTATATTCCTGGGAGTAAGCTTGAATACAGCTTCCCAGATGGCTTACCTCATATCAGAGAAACAAATTAATTTGACAACCTACTTCAAATAAGTGGCCACAAAAACCCTGCTATCTGCAAGACAAATACTGCAAGCCTTGGGGTTCACGGCCTCCTGCATTCTTCTAATTCCATATGCAAGACTGCATATGAGGAAACTACAGTGGTATCTAAAAAGCCTATGGTGTCAACATTCTCAAGACCTGGAAACAATGATTCCTATCATACTTTGCCTACACCTAGAGTTCCTTTGGTGGGCAGAGGCCTGCCACCAAAACAGGGGACTACCTTTCACACCATCTCCTACCTGCCAAACCCTAGCAGATGCATCAGACTATGCATGGGGGGCTCACCTGGCAGGGAAGTGCATTCAGGGCAAATGGAACCCAAGTCAAATGCACCTGGATAGCAATCAAAAAGAAATGTTAGCTGTTAGGCAAGGAGGCCTAGTACTAGAAAGTCTTATGCTGAAAAATGGAAAAGATTCTGTGCCTGGAACCAGTCTCAAGGGATGAGCACAGCAGCACCCAATTTACCTCAAATTTTACAATAGTTAACTGAGATGCTTCACAAGGGCCTGTCTTTTTCCTCCATTAAAATCCATGCCTCAGCAATTTCAGCTCATTATTACACAGAACCTCCCCTCTTCTCTCATCCACTGTTCAAGCAGTTCCTCAGAGTGGCCAAAAATTTGAGACCACACAGGAGAGCTCCAACCCCAGCCTGTCTTGGAGAAACTCACTCTACCTCCTTTTGAGCCAGCTGCTACTGCAGACTTAAAGTTTCTTTCTTAGAAAACAGCTTTCCTTTTAGCAATCACTTCAGCTAGAAGTGTATCTGAATTACAGACCCTTATGACAGTAGAGCCTTTCATCATCATTCATGCGGACAGGGTGCGCCTCAGACCTAATCCATCCTTCATGCCCAAGGTGGTATCAAGTGTGGCTCTTAATCAGTACATTCATTTGCCAACCTTCTTTCCCAATCCACAGAATAAAGGGGAACAGATACTGCATTCCTTAGATGTGCACAGACAACTTAGATTCTACTTGGACAGGACTAAATCTCATAAGAAATCTGAACAACTGCTGGTGGCATTTGCTGCAGGGGCAGAGGGGGAAGGCTATTTCAAAGCAACCATTTCTAAATGGATAAGTCATTGCATTCATTTCTGCTATAAGCACCATGGAAAACCTATCCCCCAGGCGATCAGACCTCACTCCACCAGGGCTGCATCTACCTCTACACCCTTTCTCAGAGGTGTCCCTACCAGGGACATCCTAGAAGCTGCTACCTGGAGTTAAGTACATACTTTCACTAACTATTATCATTTGCCAATTTTCTCTAAATCCAGAGCTGGCTTTGCCACTGCAGTCTTACAGGGCCTTATAGCTGGCCCTAATACTATGTAAATTCCTCCTCCCAACCATAGCTTTGGGAATCTACCCAAATGTAATGACTGCAACAGTGATACATGAAGAACATAGTACAGTTGTGTACACTTACCATAAATGTAGATGTTCGAGTGTATTCACTGTTGCAGTCCTGGTTACCCTCCCTCCAGCCCCCTAACTTCTTTTGGCTATACCTCTACTTTCCTTCACTATGCTTAAAAGCCTTTTTGGTGTATTTGCTTTTTTGTTGGTGGTATATCTTTGTGCTTTTATATTTAATTGCTTCCTATTAGGGGGACACCTGACATCAGGGGCAAGAAAAACTGATGCAATGGCATCGGCTGCATGTTTTATTCCCCTGACAACCTGACATCATGGAAGAAGGGACAGCAACTGGCACAGGACCCAAGACTTTGTTAATCAGGCTGACTGATGGCTACCTGCAAGCAGATAACCCAAATGTAATGACTGCAACAGTGAATACACTTGAACATCTACATTTATGGTAAGTGTACACAACTGTACTTTCCTCTTCTCCCTTGTATCAAAAAGGAACTCCTTTGGTGGATTCAGCAGATTTTCCTGAACCCAGGTCTACCTTTTCATCTTCCCCTTCCCACTCAAGAGTTGTTTACAGATGCATCAGACCTAGGATGGAGAGCGGCCTTTGCTTCCATGAAGGTACAGGGTATTTGGTCTCTTTTTGAAAAGGAGGACCATATGAGCATCAAAGAGATGAGAGCTCTCATTTTATCTCTTCAGGCTTTCCATCTTGTTTTCTGTCTAGGACCTGTAAAACTGTTTACAGACCACACCACAGTTCTGTGGTATGTAAACAGAGGGGATGAAGTTGTACCTTCTGTGCAGGTTAGCTCTTATGGTTTGGGAACTGGAAGTTCAGTACCAGGTGACTGTTCAGGCAGTTTATATCTCCTCCAGTCAGAACTGTGTGGCAGACAATCTGAGCAGGTCCTTGATTCAGTCCCATGAATGGATGCTTCACAGGGATGTGTTTATGGCTATTGTCCTCCTCAGGTAAATGTATTTGCCTCCCCTCTAAACAGACAATATCCTCATTTTTGTGCTAGAGTCACAGGTCCTCTGGTTTGGAAGGTGGACACCTTATCAGTTTCTTAGAAGAGCATGTTACTTTCTGAATGAGAGGAATGGGGAAAATGCATAAAGTCCTGTTCAAGATTCAACAGGACAAACCAAAAATCTTGCAGGTGACTCCATTTTGGCTAAGACAGCATTGATTCCCTATTCTTCTGTATTTAGCCAAGGGGAATAATCACAAGTTACTTCATCTTACATCTTCTCACACAGGACAAAGGATCTCTTATCCATCCCCATCTGTCAACTTGATGTTTGACTCTGTGGGTGATAGGCTTTTGATTCCTTTCAGACACCTTTTTTTCTGAGGATGTGCTTAAGGTACTGCAGGATTCCAGAAAACCCATTACTAGAAAATCAGACTTAGCTAAATGGAAGAGGTTTTCTGTTTGGTGTCATTCACACAACCTGTATCCACTGTCTCTGGATGTTCCATTGGTTCTTTCATACTTGTCTCAGTTGCTCAGTGATGGTTTGGCTTACTCTTCTGTGAAGGCTCATTTGTCAGCCATTTGTGCCTGTCTGCCTTTGTCTCCCCCTTTGGCTTCTAGGTTAGAGGATAAACTCTTTCTCAAAGTCTTCCTTCACATTAGACCTCCCAGGAAACATGTTCCTCCTCCTTGAGATTCAAACTTTGTTCTGGAGAAAGTGACTGTGGCTTCATTTGAGCCTGTAGCTACAGCTTCCTTGCAACACTGTATTTGGAAAACTGTTATGGTACTAGATTTGACCTTTGCCAGAACGGTATTTGAGCTTCAAGCCTTAATGGCTTCCCCACCTTTTCTGATTTTCCATAAGGACAGGGTCTGTTTGTGTGCTTAACCCGTCCTTTATGTCCAGGGTTGTGAATGAGTTGTCTGTTAACCAATCTGTTAATTTGCCCACCTTTTTTCCTTCTCCACAATCCTCTAATGAGAGGATTTTGCACACCTTGGATGTGCATAGACAACTCATATTTTATTTGGATAAAACTAAGGCAATCAGGAAATCTGATCAGCTTTGTTTTTATCGCAGGGCTCTGGGATTGCCTGTTTCCAAGCAGATTATTTCCTCTTGGATTTCAAAGGCTATTTCTTTTTTGTTACATTTTCTATGGGAAGAGCCTCCCTTTTCATGTTAAGGCTCATTCTACCAGGACTGTGGCTTCTTCAGGCACTTTCTTTAAGGGTTTGGATATTAATTCAATTTTAGAAGCAGCTATTAGGACTTCTGTACATGCCATCCAATTTATGATGCTTAGTGAAAGTATCCCCAGATCTAGAGCTGGTTTTGCTAGAGCAACTCTTTGTTTTTTCTAGACAGCTGTTCTGGTCCTTCCTCCTCCCAGATTTCCTGCTAAGATTTGGCACTCTCCCTCATGTAAAGAATACTGCAGCATTAGAATAGAAGGACACAGAATAGCTGTGTAAAATCTTACCATAACCATAGATGTACCTCTCTTGTATGTTCCAGTATTTTATCCCTCCCTCCTTCTCCCTGGTACTTGCTTTTGTTCTGGATGTCTAATAACCTTCTTGTTTCCTTAGGCTGGCATTCCTGGGGTATTCAGTTCTGAGGATTTTATGTGTGGATGTCATATTTATGGCCAGTGTTCTCCTAAGCCATTCATGCAATGTCTCACATACTAGCAGTACTTAAAAGGTCTTGTATACTGGCCACCCATGTGATGCCCATGCACTGGCCCAACAATCAAGGAGCCTCAGTCCTCACCACTAACACCATGTGAGTGGCATCCATATAGGGAAAGGATAATAAATACACAGTAAAGTACAATTTCCCTTAAGAGCACACAGAGATCACAGTCAGTCTGGACTGGTTTCTCCCTTTATCTCCAGGTCCCCAATAAGACTCCCTACTGGCACAGCTATAGGGTCCAGATGTCAGCCTAGTGGGCAAGCTAAAACTTCCGGCACCCTCTGTCCAACCAGTGCTTTGTGTCCCTGCCCAAGTAGCTGACACATGCGCACACTTTGAGAAAAGAGTTTATACAACCACACAGACACTCCGGGGAAGGCTGGCACAGGTTCTCCAGCTGTGCCCCTTTTACCCAGACTGTATGGTAGAAATCACTGCCACCACCCAGCTAATATTTATCAGCTACTCAAAGGCCCTTATGAAGGGGTGTCCAATTATACTGTGCAATATTATTATCCAAATAAGTGCAGCCAAACAGTCAAGATTTATTTGGAGTGACTTGGTACAGTATCACTCTATGCATGCAATGTACTCTTAGAGCTTAAATTATCTCTACACAAAACAGCCACAGTTGAAATGTTTAAAAATATTTAATAATGAAAAAAACACAAGACAATACTTCTTACTACACAGTGCTAGTCAAGATTTCAGAGATCAGACAGAAATACTTAAAATAATACAGTGGAAAAGTTCTGACATCACAAAAAAACAAACTAGTCTAATCTTCCTATTTCCTAGCTATATCTAAGAGAAAACACAGTTCTAAAATCCTCCTTACATATAGGCACAGGCAGAGTGGTGAATTGGATATTCTCAAGACAAATGCTCAATGATCCGAGTATTTCTGTCCTTAAATTAATAACACAGTATCACTGATTCATTTCAGATTACATCATTTCTTTCTGGTCCCCAGGCTGTCTCTCAGAGGTTAATAGCCCCTTTGATCTTGCAGCTGGTCAGGAACCAGAACAATAAAAGAAATTATACATGCAAATTCTAGCCATTAACTTTGGCCTCAAAACAGTTGGCAGAATTCCTTCATTCAGACATATCGGCTCCAAGCCCTGAGATCAAAGACAGTCATGAAATGCTTGACTTATCAGCTTTCTTACAACAGAGTGCACTGTTACATTTTTGCAGTTCCACATTTAACACAATTTTTTCCCATTTAAGAGAACAAGCCTGTGGCTTATATTAATATTTACAAATGACAGAATTATCTGCAAAATTCTGTCTGGCTTGACTGGCAGCCTTCACCTATCTTTACAGCCCATGATTGCAGATTCCCCTCATGTAAAGAATACTGCAACATAGAAGAGAAGGACAGCTATTGTTATGGTAAGATTACACAATTATTCTTTGTAAATGTTTCTAATGAAAGCCACATTGCTGAGTATATCTACCTGTAAAAACAGTCGCAAGATATTTTACCCAGTCCTTACCCATAGAATTCATGGTGCCAGGTAATAGATTTAATACCAAGTGGCTAGTGATTTTTTTTATTTGGACGTAATACAACCTTTGACACATTTTACCTGACCTTCCTTATTTTTACATGGAAACAAAAGGTTTTCAAACTGTTTGGATATCAGTAGCAGAAATAACATGACATTTATGCCATTTTTTGCAAACAAAATCGCAAAGGAGTAGCAGATGTCAATAATCATACATCAACATAATTAATATGAGTGTATTTTCACACTTAGTCTTCTCAGATAGTGTGCGGGGAGTGCCTTCTGTGTGGAGTCTGCATCTCCTCCCCATGGGTCGAGTGGCATTCTGAAAGACGTGTGAATGGTCATGCCTTCATTGAAAGTTGGGTGTCAAGCTGGCAACTCGGCACCGTGAAAATCTACTGCCAATCATTAGCGGACCGGAGTTCCGCTGTGGCGATCCCTAACCGGGAAAAGCCGAAAGACAACAACAGTCTACACAGGTGTGGCTGAATGTAACTTATCCTCGTATGCAGCTGTCTCTCTTAACTGTAGTTCAGATGTCTAAAAATGGTAGTAGTAGTTTTAAACTGTTACTGCTTTGTATTAAATTATTATTGATGTAGGAATGTTTGTTCAGGTTAAGAAGCACTGCATTATTTTGCCATTATAGAGATCTTAAAGGCTTTAAAGGTCTAACCCATATTTACTTTAGATGGAAGCTGACTTATAGCTTTAAATTAAATAGGATTTACAGTCAAACTCTGATTTGCAGGTGTTATTATGAGTAAAGTTTTGCAGTCATGCTGGAACGTGTTCCCTGCACTCTTCTTAAGAACTGCTATCCCTTTGGGCTGTTTGAGAACAGAGAGGACATCTCTGTAAATATTTTCAAATGAAACATGGAAATAAGCATAAAACGTGATATTGTTGACTGAACATTAAAGTAAACTGAAGACATTTATTAACTTGCTGCTTTAGTCTCTTATTTTTATTTGCAGATAGACTAAAAGTACATATCACAGAAAATAGACTGTAAAATGCTAAGGGAATTATTGGTATTCTAATTACATTGCTGTAATAAGTAACTTAAAATGATGCTGCACTTTTTATCATTTTGATTTGATATACTGAATATCTAGCAGGGATGGGGGTTCCCATTTTGCCTCCCTTACAGACTGATTTGTTTATCACCATACCTTTCCATCTTTAAGCAACAGAATTTTGGAGAAAGCCAAAAATAATGGGGAAGCAAAGGCTCAAAATCAGGGATTGATTTTAAATATAGCTGTTACAGACTATGAAAGTAGCTAAAAAACACATTTTACAATAGCATATATTTTCTGAAGTATATGAAGCTTTAACTCGAATGTTTTGTATTATTTAGTGAATGCATTCATACCTCTCAACTGTCCAGATTTTTGCAAAATGTCCAGATTTATTCCTCGTATTTTTGGTCTGTTCCTCATAAAATTTGTGGTTTTGTGTCAAATCACTAGGATGATCTGAGGATTGAAGTCACCAAATAATGACATACATTTGAGTTTAAGACTTCAAATCCCTCAGAAAAAAATGTATGTTAACACAAACCTGGTTACTTTAGCAACTTTCTAAGTTTATAACAGCAGTATTTAAAAATTTGTCCTAATTTTTGTTCCTTTGTCCCCCCCATTTTCTCAGACGTTGCCCAGATTTCTTGCACTAAGAGGTTGAGAGGTATGAATTCATTCCTCATTGATTTGCCAGAATCCACACATTTTATGAGGGACAGACCAAAAAAAGAGACAAAAAAGTTGAATTTTTATACAGTTGAGAAGTAAGTTCACCAGTTTCTTGGAAGTAGCTGTCTCCATCATGGCCCAAAAAGAGACATATTTCTCCAGTAGCTGAGGTCACCCTGTAGCTTTGGGATTAGGCCTTACCAGTCTGGGAGTTTTCACAGTACATTCTAGCATCTTCTTCATTAAGTACAGATTTATTTGAACAGAGGTGTGCAGTTTTTGGTAATGTTCTTACACCACTCTCCCAAGCATGCTAAATCTAGATTCGCTCTCCATATATCCCAGTTGAATAAATACTGTCTGGTGCTGTTCTCCTTCAGGGAGCTCTTACCACAATGCTTATTTCTCCCCCTGCACCAAATGAGAGATATTCACTAGCTGCTGAATTTTGTTACCTTAGCAGAATCCCTAACACATAGGCTGCTTGCTGAATTCATGACCCTGGGGTCATATTCAGTTTCTGTAACTAAATGGATTATTTTTCAACTTTTACTGTTATCCTTTGAAAAGTCAAAATCATAGTTTTAATGGATGATACCTTGGTCAATGGCTGTTGTCCTGGGTGTACTCCTTAAGAATGTCAGATGTGCTGTCAGAATGGGCCCTGTTAGTCTTCACTGCTGGAGACATGTGTATCACCTTCAGATCTGACTCCAGTCAAGGGCATATGGGTAAAACATATTGTTTCAGAGATGGAGTGTAAATAAGATGCTACCACCCTATAACCAAATGTGCTGTATTCAGAAGTTCATGAATGACGGATATTAAAACACTTTATCATTTTATTCACATATGCATACTCAAGTGAACTACTGGTAGAAAGTAGTGAAAGAAAGAATAAAAAAATGAACAAGAAATGAACAGTTGGATCATGAGTCATTCTAGTCTGGGAACTCTGTGCCCAACATGCAATCATTACCAAGTTGCACACTGATGTGACATTTTTTTAGGGTTTTCCAAGTTTCATTTTAAATGCCACTATAGCAGGGATTACATTGTACCTCTTATTATGCATTCTGTAAATCTTCAAACTGTACTATGAGTATCCCATACCCTTTACAGGGTCAGTCTTAGGCCAGTTAGACCAATTTGGCTCAATAGGACCTCGCTTCCTCAGGGGAGCCCTGCACTAGGGTTTGACATGGTCGCTATACCTTGTACAACCCAGAGATTTGCCTAGGAAGCATTGCACTCATGCTGGCAATCTTCCTCCCATAGCAGTTAGTATTAGTAGTAGCTGCGGTTTCATGCCTTGGCTCACAATGTTAGCCGCTCACAATTCCCATACAAGTCAGTTTCTGTTCCTGAGAGCTCAGCATACCTCTCAACCTGGAAACATCAAAAATCTGGACAAAGACCCAAGAAAAATAGGTATAACTGACCAAAAATATGGACACGGATTAACATAAAATCTGCATACATAATTATATAACCCTGCCCACTCCATTGGAATTGTGGGATGCCAACATTCAAACACGAGTTGAAGAACAGATAAAATATTAAACAATGCAAAATTTAACCAGAACAAATAGTGTTTTATTTATATTAATGTTTGAACTTGTATAAAACTAAAGCAGATTCTACATAACTATGTTCCCAGTTAGGCATTGTGATCCAGTGACCAAAAACTCCTCTCTGTCTACAAACCTAGCAAATCTATTGGCATTGTCTGTACTCATACAAGGTTGTTAAGGCCTGGAACTCCTTACCTGTATCCATCAGGTCTATACCCTTCCTCCAATCTTTCAAAACTGCTCTGAAAGACTTCCTAGCTAAAAACTGGCTTCATTCTTGCTTAATACTAGGATAAACTATATCCCTAAATGTGAACAAGTACCTTTTCATTCTTTATATCTCCTTACTCTCCCTTCTTCACTTACCTCCTTGCTGCTATCAAATTCTCTTCCATGACGTTCTAATTATACTATAAGCCTATTTTTGCCTCACTTTATATTGCAATCCCGTTTGTATTAGACTAACTTAACTTTAATTTCTCTAAAAACTGTCTAAAATTCTCTAAATATTAAATGATTGTCATATAACTTGTATCAATTCTTAACCAATGCTTTCATATTGTGTCTAATGTGTTATAATTATTTAAACTGCAGATGTTTTAGTTTTACTTTGAAGACTGTAAACTTATTGTTTTAAAAATGTGTTGTAATAATTTGAAGCTTTTATCCCTGGGCCTCCACTGAAAATGGCCTTCTATCCAGTCGAACTTTCCTGGTAATCAAATGTCAATAAATAAGTAAGTAACTAAACAAATATCCTTCAGAAAAAGCAAACTGACACAAAACCTGTTATTCTAACAACATTCTAAGTTTATAAGAACAATATTTACATTTAAAGTCTGTCCCATGTGATTAAAGGCCAAGAACATTATCAGTGCAACAGTCTGTTATCTGCTTTTCCCTACTTGATTTCCCCCACCTGCCATACCTCTCAACCTCTTAGAGCAAGAAATCTGGACAAAGCCATTTATAAAAGTGGGACAAAAGCCCAAACATAGGGACAATTTTTAAATATTGCTCTTACAAACTTAGAAAGTTGATAGAGTAACTGGTTTTGCATTAGCATGAATTTTCTAAAGGGTATGAAGTCTGAAACACAAATGTCTGTCTTTATTTTCTAACTTCAGTCTCTGGCTAACAAAGTTCGCAGATGACTGCAAACTAGGAGCCATAGTCAAGTCCCCAAATGATGTGGACATCCTACAGAAGGGCCTCACTGAGACAGATGCCTGGTGTCAGAGCCATGGCCTCAAGCTCAATGCTAAAAAGTGCAGTGTCATACCCTTTGGTAAGAACTCTGTACCCATGAACTACCACATAGGCAGCAATCTACTTAACACCGAATGCATGATAAGAGACCTTGGGACCCAGGTGGACAGTAGTCTCTACTTTGATAGTTACATCGCCACAGTAGTCAGGAAGTCTTTCTACGTGGCACACCTCATCATAAAAGGGTTCTCATCCAGGAAAAAAGAGGTCATTGTTCCCCTCTACTCGACACTCATTAGACCCATTATAGAGTACAACGGCCCTTTTGGAATGTACCTCACAAGACATCTGCAGCAGCTGGAAAGGTCACAGAAGTACCTCACAAAGAAGATTACTGTCCTCAAACAAATGCCCTACACTGACCGCCTCAAAAAACTCCAGCTTTACTCCGTAGCATATTGCCTACTCTGAGGTGATCTCTGCATAACATATAAAGCTATGTCAAACCCAGAACTTTTGGGCATGCTACACCTAAAGAAATCCCAATCCCTCTGAGCTACATGCTCTAGGGACCTAAACCTTGTCACCACAATAAACAGGACATGCTGGAGGGATAGATTCCTGTCCCAGAGACTTCCCATACTCTGGAACAGGCTACCCATCTATGTCAAGCAAAGTTCTTCATTAGCACTCTTCAAGAAAAATCTTGATGAGTGGATGGGAAATAGGACATACACCCCAGGGATCACTTCTGTGTCTCTGCTCGATAGTGGCACAGGAAAGTGGCACAGGAAAATAACTTTCTTGGGTGGTGTAAGTCAGGGAACCTTGCTGGCTAGGCTTACGTAGGCCCTTGGGCCGATAGCCTAGTACCTACCTATGAAGCTATAATGATTTTCGACTAATTTGCCAAAAAAAACACAATTTTATGTAAACTGGAACAAAGATATGAGGCAAAAATGTGGACATTCTGTGAAAATCTGTACAGTAGAGAGGTATGCGGCACCTGCTGGCATACCTGTTCTTCACTAGTTTTGCAAGGCCGCTCAGAGTATTTTCAGTCTTGAACTCTTGCTATATTCCTTTTCATAAAACAGACACAAATTGAAAGCATTTTGTATGAATGAATTTCTGTAACTTTTCCTGAATCAACTCAAGCTAAATCTAATTAACATTTCTCATCCCATTTCTCTATGCTGTGGCTTCACTTTCAGTTAAATTTCCTCTTTTCTTCATATTTCTCTAAACACAAGTGTTCTGTGCATATCGAACTGCCTTTCGTACTCTGTAATTAGACCTGAGTAATTGCATTACAGAGGAAGCATTTAAGGATTTAGATTATTTGGAAATAATGAATTTTGAAACATCACTTGTAATCATTCTGTATGAGGTAGTGCGACACCTGGCTCACTTATTACACAATGCAGATAAGTTTCAACACACTGCTAGCAGGGTAATGTATGTCCTCCCCCTTCAGTTTTTGTTTTGCCTCAGATGATTATCTAAAAATGACCAATTTGGATCAGTACATTAACAATCTTACAGACATCTGTTTCCCTTTGAATACAAAATTAGTCAGTCCCCTTCAACCACAAGTAATGGCAACTACAGTGGATATAAAAAGTGTGCACACCCCTGTTAAAATGCCAGTTTTTTGTGATATAAAAAAATAAGACCACAATAAATAATTTCAAAAACATTCAGCCGACGCCATTACATCAGTCTTTCTTGCCATGCGGTGCCCGAAGCAGAAGCAGTTCGCAAGTGCCGGTCGGCCGACTCCTGAAATTTTCGTTTTTGAGTTTCAGAACCGAAGTCTTCAACTAAAGCTAAGTACCCTGTTGGGGAAACTTTTTCTTGCTCCTTACCGATGTCAGTAAAAGTTAATAATTGCATTATTTGTGGAAAGCAAATACCTTAAAGATTTTCATTCATACTGTATTCCTTGCCTAGGCCTTGACCACGACGTACCTTGCTGTCAGTTTTGTGCTTTATTTAATCAGCGCACTATCTGTTGTCTGTATATTTTCACCTCTAAATATTTCGGTTCTCGGTTTAATAATCCAGAAATGTCATCGGGTAGCCATCCTACTACCGGGATTTCGAAAAAACACAAAGATAAAGACAGAGATAGACTGCCGAGGTCCAAAACTGCCGATGATGCTTCTCCTAAGCCAGTCGCTAGTTCACCGCTACTCAGTGAGGTGCTTTCGCAGCCCCTGATACCCGCTACTTCTGATTCACAGGCCTCTACTGAGACCCATTTGGAGTATGCTGTGAGATGCTTCAACTGTGGAACCCGCAGATGTCTCTACCTTGGATGGGACCGGAGCCACTGTGCAGGCACCGGCTGCTATGGGTATATTCTGGCCTATGGACTTGCATATTAAACTGATGCCTCCTTCTTTACTTAGGTCTAAATCTTGATCCATGCCTAAAATAATGACGCCCAGGCCACATGCTTAGGCCTCTATGCCTAAAAAACAATAAGAATGGCTGAAGACCTAATAACTCTAATCAGGGGTAGACAACCCCCCCCCCCCCTTCTAAGAGGCCTAGGACTGAAGTTGATTATGAATCTTCTGATCAGGATTCTGTTTTTTCTGATTATCTGGATTTGCCCTTATCTACTTATAAAGATTCTGATGCAGAGGACTCCATTCTCTCTGCTTCCCCTCCTGAGGATTTATTTTTTTGGGGAAACCTTACATACTCTAAGGGAGCATTTCCACTGGGAAAGCCAGGATTTTTCTGATTCAAAAAAGAGGCTTAGGAATTTCCTTCTCCTACCTCAGCATAGGCCTTTAGCTATTCCTCCTGTACTAGACATTGTTGATGATGCTTTTTCAGAATCTAGTTTGGCCCCTGATTCCCTGCCTCCTGCTCCCAGACAACCTGACAGATACTACAGGGTCCCTGAGTCCCACAAGTTCCTTTTTAAAAATCCTATTGCAGATCCAGAGACTATTTCACGGGGGCCAAATGGCATTAAGGCTTCTACTGCTAAAAATCCTACACCTTCTGATAGAGACTCCAGAGAGCTGGACAGATGGGGTAAGAAGGTTTACACTTCTGCAACCTTGGCCATTAGGGCTTTAAACTGCCAGTTTCATATGTTAAAGTATCAGCAACATGTTATTTTACTGCTTAAACAGAAAATGATGTTGATTCCTGACTGTGTGGAAAATAAAGAATTACAGGATTTAATGCATTCTGCTGAACAAGTTGGAAAACATAACTTTGCAATGTGGTTTTGATTCATTAGATGCCTCTTGCAGGGCTGCTGTTACTGGGTCTGTGCTCAGAAGGCATGCTTGGCTTAAGGAGCAATCTTTGCCTGATAATGTTAAAAGAAGGTCTTAAAAAGATGGAAGATAAAGATAAATCTATGCAAACTCTTAAAGATTTTTTACAAGTTCAGCCTCCTAGACTTAGTAGGCACTGGCCCTCTAAGAATTGGTCCTTTCCAGCCCCTTCCAGAATTTCTCAAGCAAAACCCAGACACAGCAAAAAACCCAGATTTCAGTCCCAGGGGACACACAGAACTAAGCAGTGGGGGGCCTCCACTTCCAAATCTGGGAATAATAAGACTCCCCCAATGGTAAACTGTCTCAATGACTTCCTTTTAAAACTTTCAAGCACTTATCCAACTGACTGCCCCTTTGGGGGGGGGGGGGGGGGGAGATTGCTTTTCATGCAAAAAATTGGGAACTCATTACCCAGGACAAATGGGTTTTAAATATAGTGTCCTAGGGATACAGATTTCACTTCCACACGTTGCCAACACCAAGTGGGTGGCTGGACCTACCCCCAAATCAGTGGGCAGAGGCCCAAAAACAAGTACTTTCACTCTTAAGCATGGGGGCTATTCATCTGGTACCAGAAGAGGAAAAGGGACAAGGTTTCTACTCAAGACTTTTCCTGGTACCCAGAAAAGACAATTCATGGCGTCCTGTCCTGGACCTGTCTACTCTAAACACCTTTTTGGAGATTCCAAAATTTAGGATGCTGACACTTCACCATTTACTTCCTATGCTAGGCAAAGATGCCTGGTTGGCAACACTAGATTTAAAAGAAGCACACCTGCACATCACAATTAAGGAATCTTGCAGAAGATACCTATGCGTCAAAGCAGGCTACACGCACTATCAGTTCTCTGCACTGCCCTTTGGCTTATTTACTGTGCCCAGGGTATTCACAAAGTGCCTAGCTCCAGTTATTGAATTTTGCAGGCAAAGAAATATTCAAATATACCCATACCTGGACCATTGTCTAATTCAGGCAGAAAGCCAGGACATACTTTTGAATCATCTGGCCTTTGTACAAAGGGTTCTAACTTGTCTGGGGTACACCATAAATGAAAATAAATCACACCTGGTACCCTGTCAACAAATTGTATTCTGGGAGCAAGCTTGAATACAACTTCCCAGATGGCTTACCTCATGCTAGAGAAACAAATTAATTTGACAACCTACTTCAAACAAGTGGCCACGAAAACCCTGCTATCTGCAAGACAAATACTGCAAGCCTTGGGGTTCATGGCCTCCTGCATTCTTCTAATTCCATATGCAAGACTGCATATGAGGAAACTACAGTGGTATCTAAAAAGCCCATGGTGTCAACATTCTCAAGACCTGGAAACAATGATTCCTATCATACCTTGCCTACGCCTAGAGTTCCTTTGGTGGGCAGAGGCCTGCCACCAAAACAAGGGACTACCTTTCACACCATCCCCTGCCTCCCAAACCATAACAGATGCATCAGACTATGCATGGGGGGCTCACCTGGCATGGAAGTGCATTCAGGGCAAATGGAACCCAAGTCAAATGCACTTGCATATCAATCAAGAAGAAATGTTAGCTGTACAGAATGCTCTTACAGCCTTCCAGGACCACATTCTTCCAGGACAACTAATGGTAAAGACAACACCACTGTTATGTGGTACGTAAACAAGCAGGGGGGTACACATACTTACCCCCTCTGCAGACTAGCCATGGCATTGTGGAACACAGCCTTGAGCTACCAAGTGCACCTACAAACTCAATTCCTGCTAGGAAAATTAAATACACTGGCAGACGGACTAAGCAGAAACCTCATGTACCCACACGAGTGGAAACTGGAACCAAGGATTTTCAACATGTTGACAAGCAAATGGGGAGCCCAGATATAGACCTGTTTGCTGCTCCCCAGAACTACCAATTGGGCAAATTTTACACAAGAACTCCCCACAAATGAACCTGGAAAGTGGATGCTCTGTCCTTCAGCTGAAAAACCTATCAGTCTATGCCCCCCCCCTTCCCCTGCTCTCCAAAGTACTACTCCAATCAAACAGGACAAACCAAGGATGATTTTGATTGCTCCAGACTGGCCGCGCCAACACTGGTACACCCTCCTGCGCAGTGTGTCATGGTTATCTCCGTGGCACCTGCCTCAGACTCCTTCCCTGCTGTCTCAGCAGGAGAACCAGATTCTGCACCCTCAGCTTCTAACACTGAACCTTGCAGCCTGGCTAATTACTTAATCTCTCCTTTACCATCCCTCAGCAAACCTGTGATGGATATCATTTTAGAGGCAAGGAGTCCTAGTACTAGAAAATCTTATGCTGAAAAATGGAAAAGATTCTGTGCCTGGAACCAGTCTCAAGGGATGAGCACAGCAGCACCCAATTTACCTCAAATTTTACAATAGTTAACTGAGATGCTTCACAAGGGCCTGTCTTTTTCCTCCATTAAAATCCATGCCTCAGCAATTTCAGCTCATTATAACACAGAACCTCCCCTCTTTTCTCATCCACTGTTCAAGCAGTTCCTCAGAGGGGCCAAAAATTTGAGACCACCCAGGAGAGCTCCAACCTCAGCCTGAGACCTTAACTTTGTCTTGGAGAAACTCACTCTACCTCCTTTTGAGCCAGCTGCTACACCAGACTTAAAGTTTCTTTCTTGGAAAACAGCTTTCCTTTTAGCAATCACTTCAGCTAGAAGTGTATCTGAATTACAGGCCCTTATGACAGTGGAGCCTTTAATCATCATTCATGCGGACAGGGTGTGCCTCAGACCCAATCCATCCTTCATGCCAAAGGTGGTATCCAGTGTGGCTCTTAATCAGTCCATTCATTTCCCAACCTTCTTTCCCAATCCACAGAATAAAGGGGAATGGATACTGCATTCTTTAGATGTGCACAGACAACTTAGATTCTACTTGGACAGGACTAAACTTCATAGGAAATCTGAACAACTGCTGGTGGCATTTGCTGCAGGGGCAGAGGGGAAGGCTATTTCAAAGCAAACCATTTCTAAATGGATAAGCCATTGCATTCATTTCTGCTATAAGCACCATGGACAACCTATCCCCCAGGGGATTAGACCTTACTCCACCAGGGCTGCATCTACCTCTACAGCCTTTCTCAGAGGTGTCCCTACCAGGGACATCCTAGAAGCTTCTACCTGGAGTTCTGTACATACTTTCACCAAGCATTATCATTTTCCAATTTTCTCTAAATCCAGAGCTGGCTTTGCCACTGCAGTCTTGCAGGGCCTTATAGCTGGCCCTAATACTATCTAAATTCCTCCTCCCAACCATAGCTTTGGGAATCTACCCAAATGTAATGACTGCAACAGTGATACACGAAGAACATAGTACAGTTGTGTACACTTACCATAAATGTAGATGTTTGAGTGTATTCACTGTTGCAGTCCTGGTTACCCTCCCTCCAGCCCCCTAACTTCTTTTGGCTATACCTCTACTTTCCTTCACTATGCTTAAAAAACGTTTTGGTGTATTTGCTTTTTTGTTGGAGGTATATCTTTGTGCATTTATATTTAATTGCTTCCTATTAGGGGGCACCTGACATCAGGGGCAAGAAAAACTGATGTAATGGCATTGGCTGCATGTTTTATTCCCCTGACAACCTGACGTCATGGAAAAAGGGACAACAACTGGCGCAGGACCCAAGACTTTGTTATTCAGGCCGACTGAGGGCTACCTGCAAGCAGATAACCCAAATGTAATGACTGCAACAGTGAATACACTCGAACATCTACATTTATGGTAAGTGTACACAACTGTACTGTCCTCTTCTCCCTTGTATCAAAAAGGAACTCCTTTGGTTGAGTCAGCAGATTTTCCTCAACCCAAGCCTACCTTTTCATCTTCCATTTCCCACTCAAGAGTTGTTTACAGATGCATCAGACCTAGGATGGGGAGCGGCCTTTGCTTCCATGAAGGTACAGGGTCTTTGGTCTCTTTCTGAAAAGGAGGACCATATGAGCATCAAAGAGATGAGAGCTCTCATTTTATCTCTTCAGGCTTTCCATCTTGTTTTCTGTCTAGGACCTGTAAAACTGTTTACAGACCACACCACAGTTCTGTGGTATGTAAACAGAGGGGATGAAGTTGTACCTTCTGTGCAGGTTAGCTCTCATGGCTTGGGAACTGGACGTTCAGTACCAGGTGACTGTTATGGCAGTTTATATCTCCTCCAGTCAGAACTGTGTGGCAGACAATCTGAGCAGGTCCATGATTCAGTCCCATGAATGGATGCTTCACAGGGATGTGTTTATGGCTATTGTCCTCCTCAGGTAAATGTATTTGCCTCCCCTCTAAACAGACAACATCCTCATTTTTGTGCTAGAGTCACAGGTCCTCTGGTTTGGAAGGTGGACACCTTATCAGTTTCTTAGAAGAGCATGTTACTTTCTGAATGAGAGGAACGGGGGAAATGCATAAAGTCCTGTTCAAGATTCAGCAGGACAAACCATAAATGTTGCTGGTGACTCCATTTTGGCTAAGACGGCATTGATTCCCTCTTCTTCTGTATTTAGCCAAGGGCAATAATCACAAGTTACTTCATCTTACATCTTCTCACACAGGACAAAGGATCTCTTATCCATCCCCATCTGTCAACTCTATGTTTGACTCTGTGGGTGATAGGCTTTTGATTCCTTTCAGACACCTTTTTTTCTGAAGATGTGCTTAAGGTACTGCAGGATTCCAGAAAACCCATTACTAGAAAATCAGACTTAGCTAAATGGAAGAGGTTTTCTGTTTGGTGTCGTTCACACAACCTGTATCCACTGTCTCTGGATGTTCCATTGGTTCTTTCATACTTGTCTCAGTTGCTCAATGATGGTTTGGCTTACTCCTCTGTGAAGGCTCATTTGTCAGCCATTTGTGCATGTCTGCCTTTGTCTCCCCCCTTGGCTTCTAGGTTAGAGGATACACTCTTTTTCAAAGGCTTCCTTCACATTAGACCTCCCAGGAAACATGTTCCTCCTCCTTGAGATTCAAACTTTGTTCTGGAGAAAGTGACTGTGGCTCCATTTGAGCCTGTGGCTACAGCTTCCTTGCAACACTGTATTTGGAAAACTGTTATGGTACTAGATTTGACCTTTGCCAGAAAGGTATTTGAGCTTCAAGCCTTAATGGCTTCCCCACCTTTTCTGATTTTCCATAAGGACAGGGTCTCTTTGTGTGCTTAACCCTTTCTTTATGTCCAAGGTTGTGAATGAGTTGTCTGTTAACCAATCTATTAATTTGCCCACCTTTTTTCTTTCTCCACAATCCTCTAATGAGAGGATATTGCACATCTTGGATGTGCATAAACAACACAGATTTTATTTGGATAAAACTAAGGCAATCAGGAAATCTGATCAGCTTTGTTTTTATTGCAGGGCTCTGGGATTGCCTGTTTCCAAGCAGACTATTTCCTCTTGGATTTCAAAAGCTATTTCTTTTTTGTTATGTTTTCTATGGGAAGAGCCTCCCTTTTCATGTTAAGGCTCATTCTACCAGGACTGTGGCTTCTTCATGCACTTTCTTTAATGGTTTGGATATTAATTCAATTTTAGAAGCAGCTATTAGGACTTCTGTACATGCCATCCAATTTGTGATGCTTAGTGAAAGTATCCCTACTTTCACTTAGCATCACAAATTGGATGGCATGTACAGAAGTCCTAATAGCTGCTTCTAAAATTGAATTAATATCCGTGGTGCTGCGGTAGCATTGTTGCCTCACAGTAAGATGTTGTCCTGTTCGATTCTCAGCTAGAGTGTCTTCTGTGTGGAGACATGCGTGAATGGGCGTATCTTCGTTGAAGGTTGTGCATCAGGGCTGGCAACTCGGCACATAAAAATCAACTGCCAATCATTAGCGGACTGGAGTTCCACTGTGGTGACCCCTAACCGGGAAAAGACGAAAGACACAACAACAAAAGTGAAAGTATTCCCAGATCTAGAGCTGGTTTTGCTAGAGCCACTCTTTGTTTTTCTAAACAGCTGTTCTGGTCCTTCCTCCTCCCAAGTTTCCTGCTAAGCTTTGGCACTCTCCCTTATGTAAAGAATACTGCAGCATTAGAATAGAAGGACACATAATAGTTGTGTAAAATCTTACCATAACCATAGATGTACCTCACTTCTATGTTCCAGTATTCTATCCCTCCCTCCTTCTCCCTGGTGCTTGCTTTTGTTCTGGATGTCTAATAACCTTCTTGTTTCCTTAGGCTGGCATTCCTGGGGCATTCAGTTCTGAGCATTTTATGTGCGGATGTCATATTTATGGCCAATGTTCTCCTAAGCCATTCATGCGATGTCTCACATACTAGCAGTACTTAAAAGGTCTTGTATACTGGCCACCCATGTGATGCCTGTGCACTGGCCCAGCAATCAAGGAGCCTCAATCCTCACCACTAACACCAGTGAGGAGCATCCATATAGGGAAAGGATAATAAATACACACACAGTAAAGTACAATTTCCCTTAAGAGCAAACAGAGATCACAGTCAGTCTGGACTGGTTTCTCCCTTTCTCTCCAGATCCCCAATAAGACTCCCCACTGGCACAGCTATAGGGTCCAGATGTCAACCTAGTGGGCAAGCTAAAACTTCCGGCACCCTCTGTCCAACCAGTGCTTTGTGTCCATGCCCAAGTAGCTGACACATGCACACATTTTGAGATAAGAGTTTATACAACCACACAGACACTCCTGGGGAAGGCTAGCACAGGTTCTCCAGCTGTGCCCCTTTTACCCAGACTGTACGGTAGAAATCACCACCACCACCCAGCTAATATTTATCGGCTACTCAAAGGCCCTTATGAAGGGGTGTCCAATTATACTGTGCAATATTATTATCCAAATGGTAAGTGCAACCAAACAGTCAAGATTTATTTGGAGTGACTTGGTACAGTATCACTCTATGCATGCAATGTACTCTTAGAGCTTAAATTATCCCTACACAAAACAGCCACAGTTGAAATCTTTAAAAATATTTAATAATAAGAATAAAACACAAGACAATACTTCTTACTACACAGTGCTAATCAAGAGTTCAGAGATCAGAGAGAAATACTTAAAAATAATGCAGTAGAAAAGTTCTGACATCACAGAAAAACAAACTAGTCTAATCTTCCTATTTCCTAGCTATATCTAAGAGAAAACACAGTTCTAAAATCCTACTTACACATAGACACAGGCAGAGTGGTGAGTTTGATATTCTCAAGACAAATACTCAATGATCCGAGTCTTTCTGTCCTTAAATTAATAACACAGTACCACTGATTCATTTCAGATTACATCATTTCTTTCTGGTTCCCAGGCTGACTCTCAGAGGTTAATAGCCTCTTTGATCTTGCAGCTGCTCAGGAACCAGAACAATAAAAGAAATTATACATGCAAATTCTAGCCATTAACTTTGGCCTCAAAACAGTAGGCAGAATTCCTCCATCCAGACATATCAGCTCCAAGCCCTGAGATCAAAGACAGTCATGAAATGCTTGACTTATCAGCTTTCTTACAACAGAGTGCACTGTTACATTTTTGCAGTTCCACATTTAACACCATTTTTCCCATTTAAGGGAACAAGCCTGTGGCTTATATTAATATTTACAAATGATAGAATTATCTGCAAAATTCTGTCTGGCTTGACTGGCAGCCTTCACCTATCTTTACAGCCCATGATTGCAGATTCCCCTCATGTAAAGAATACTGCAACATAGAAGAGAAGGACGGCTATGGTTATGGTAAGATTACACAATTATTCTTTGTAAATGTTTCTAATGAAAGCCACATTGCTGAGTATATCTACCTGTAAAAACAGTTGCAAGATATTTTACCCAGTCCTTACCCATAGAATTTATGGTGCCAGGTAATAGGTTTAATACCAAGTGGTTAGTGATTTTTTTTATTTGGATGTAATACAACCTTTGACACATTTTACCTGACCTTCCTTATTTTTACATGGAAGCAAAAGGTTTTCAAACTGTTTGGATATCAGTAGCAGAAATAACATGACATTTATGCCATTTTTGAAAACAAAATCGCAAAGGAGTAGCAGATGTCAATAATCATACATCAACGTAATTAATATGAGTGCATTTTCACAGATGTTCTCAGATAGTGTGCGGGAAGTGCCTTCTGTGTGGAGTCTGCATGTCCTCCCCACGGGTCGAGTGGCATTCTGAAAGGCATGCGTGAATGGGCGTGCCTTCTTGAAGGTTACCGGAGTTCCGCTTTGGCAAACCCTAACCGGGAAAAGTCGAAAGACAACAACAGTCTACACAGGTGTGGCTGAATGTAACTTATCCTCACGTGCAGCTGTCTCTCTTAACTGTAGTTCAGATGTCTGAAAATGGTAGTAGTAGTTATAAACTGTTACTACTTCGTATTAAATTATTATTGATGTAGGAATGTTTGTTTCTTCAGGTTATGAAGCACTGCATTATTTTGTCACTATAGAAATAAAGGTCTAACTCATATTTACTTTAGATGGAAGCTGACTTATAGCTTTAAATTAAATAAGATTTACAGTCAAACTCTGATTTGCAGGTGTTATTATGAGTAAAGATTTGCAGTCATGCTGGAACGTGTTCCCTGCACTCTTCTTAAGAACTGCTATCCCTTTGGGCTGTTTGAGAACAGAGAGGACATCTCTGTAAATATTTTCAAATGAAACATGGAAATAAGCATAAAATGTGATATTGTTGATTGGACATTAAAGTAAACTGAAGACATTTATTAACCTGCTGCTTTAGTCTCTTATTTTTGTTTGCACATAGACTAAAAGTACATATCACAGAAAATAGACTGTAAAATGCTATGGGAATTATTGGTATTCTAATTACATTGCTGTAATAAGTAACTTAAAATAATGCTGCACTTTTTATCATTTTGATTTGATATACTGAATGTCTAGCTGGGATGGGGGTTCTACCTTTCTCATTTTGCCTCCCTTACAGACTGATTTGTTTATCCCCATACCTTTCCATCTTTAAGCAACATAATTTTGGAGAAAGCCAAAAATAATGGGGGAGCAAAGGCTCAAAATCAGGGACTGATTTTAAATATAGCTGTTACAGACTATGAAAGTCTCTAAAATAACACATTTTACAATAGCATATATTTTCTGAAGTGTATGAAGCTTTAACTCAAATGTTTTGTATTATTTAGTGAATGCATTCACACCTCTCAACTGTCCAGATGTTCGCAAAATATCCAGATTTATTCCTCGTATTTTTGGTCTGTTCCTCATAACATTTGTGGTTTTGTGGCAAATCACTAGGATGATCTGAGGATTGAAGTCACCAAATAATGACATACATTTGCGTTTAAGACTTCAAATCCCTCAGAAAAAAATGTATGTTAACACAAACCTGGATACTTTAGCAACTTTCTAAGTTTATAACAGCAGTATTTAAAATTTTTCCCAATTTTTGTTCCTTTGCCCCCCCCCCCATTTTCTCAGAAGTTGCCCAGATTTCTTGCACTAAGAGGTTGAAAGGTATGAATGCATTCCCCATTGATTTGCCAGAATCCACACATTTTATGAGGGACAGACCAAAAAAAAGAGACAAAAAAGTTGAATTGTTATACAGTTGAGGAGTTCACCTGCTTCTTGGAAGTAGCTGTCTCCATCATGGCCCAAAAAGAGACATATTTCTCCAGTAGCTGAGGTCACCCTGTAGCTTTGGGATTAGGCCTTACCAGTCTGGGAGTTTTCACAGTACATTCTAGCATCTTCTTCATTAAGTACAGATGTATTTGAACAGAGGTGTGCAGTTTTTGGTAATATTCTTACACCACTCTCCCAAGCATGCTAAATCTAGATTCGCTCTCCATATATCCCAGTTGAATAAATACTGTCTGGTGCTGTTCTCCTTCAGGGAGCTCTTACCACAATGCTTATTTCTCCCCCTGCACCAAATGAGAGATATTCATTAGCTGTTGAATTCTGTTACGTTAGCAGAATCCCTAACACATAGGCTGCTTGCTGAATTCATGACCCTGGGGTCATATTCAGTTTCTGTAACTAAATGGATTATTTTTCAGCTTTTACTGTTATCCTTTGAAAAGTCAAAATCATAGTTTTAATGGATGATACCTTGGTCAATGGCTGTTGCCCTGGGTGTACTCCTTAAGAATGACAGATGTGCTGTCAGAATGGGCCCTGTTAGTCTTCACTGCTGGAGACGTGTATCACCTTCAGATCTGACTCCAGTCAAGGGCATATGGGTAAAACATATTGTTTCAGAGATGGAGTGTAAATAAGATGCTACCACCCTATAACCAAATGTGCTGTATTCAGAAGTTCATGAATGACGGATATTAAAACACTTTATCATTTTATTCACATATGCATACTCAAGTGAACTACTGGTAGAAAGTAGTGAAAGAAAGAATAAAAAAATGAACAAGAAATGAACAGTTGGATCATGAGTCATTCTAGTCTGGGAACTCTGTGCCCAACATGCAATCATTACCAAGTTGCACACTGATGTGACATTTTTTTAGGGTTTTCCAAGTTTCATTTTAAATGCCACTATAGCAGGGATTACATTGTACCTCTTATTATGCATCCTGTAAATCTTCGAACTGTACTATGAGTATCCCATACCCTTTACAGGGTCAGTCTTAGGCCAGTTAGACCAATTTGGCTCAATAGGACCTCGCTTCCTCAGGGGAGCCCTGCACTAGGGTTTGACATGGTCGCTATACCTTGTACAACCCAGAGATTTGCCTAGGAAGCATTGCACTCATGCTGGCAATCTTCCTCCCATAGCAGTTAGTATTAGTAGTAGCTGCGGTTTCATGCCTTGGCTCACAATGTTAGCCGCTCACAATTCCCATACAAGTCAGTTTCTGTTCCTGAGAGCTCAGCATACCTCTCAACCTGGAAACATCAAAAATCTGGTCAAAGACCCAAGAAAAATCGGTATAACTGACCAAAAATCTGGACGCGGATTAACATAAAATCTGCATACATAATTATATAACAATGCCCACTCCATTGGAATTGTGGGATGCCAACATTCAAACATGAGTTGAAGAACAGATAAAATATTAATGCAAAATTTAACCAGAACAAATAGTGTTTTATTTATATTAATGTTTGAACTTGTATAAATCTAAAGCAGATTCTACATAACTATGTTCCCAGTTAGGCATTGCGATTCAGTGACCAAAAACTCCTCTCTGTCTACAAACCTAGCAAATCTACTGGCATTGTCTGTACTCATACAAGGTTGCTAAGGCCTGGAACTCCTTACCTGTATCCATCAGGTTTATACTCTTCCACCAATCTTTCAAAACTGCTCTGAAAGATTTCCTAGCTAAAAACTGGCTTCAGTCTTGCTTAATACTAGGATAAACTATATACCTAAATGTGAACAAGTACCTTTTCATTCTTTATATCTCCTTACTCTCCCTTCTTCACTTACTTCCTTGCTGCTATCAAATTCTCTTCCATGACTTTCTAATTATACTATAAGCCTATTTTTGCCTCACTTTATATTGCAATTCCCTGTTTGTATTAGACTAACTTACCTTTAATTTCTTTAAAAACTGTCTAAAATTCTCTAAATATTAAATGATTGTCATATAACTTGTATCGATTCTTAACCAATGCTTTTATATTGTGTCTAATTTGTTATAATTATTTAAACTGCAGATATTTTAGTTTTACTTTGAAGACTGTAAACTTATTGTTTTAAAAATGTGTTGTAATAATTTGGAGCTTTTCTCCCTGGGCCTCCACTGAAAATGGCCTTCTGTCCAGTCAGACTTTCCTGGTAATCAAATGTCAATAAATAAGTAACTAACTAAACAAATATCCTTCAGAAAAAGCAAGCTGACACAAAACCTGTTATTCTAACAACATTCTAAGTTTATAAGAACAATACTTACATTTAAAGTCTGTCCCATGTGATTAAAGGCCAAGAATTTCATCAGTGCAACAATCTGTTATCTGCTTTTCCCTACTTGATTTCCTCCACCTGCCATACCTCTCAACCTCTTAGAGCAAGAAATCTGGACAAAGCCATTTATAAAAGTGGGACAAAAGCCCAAACATAGGGATGATTTTTAAATATTGCTCTTACAAACTTAGAAAGTTGATAGAGTAACTGGTTTTGCATTAGCATGAATTTTTTAAAGGGTATGAAGTCTGAAACTCAAATGTCTGTCTTTATTTTCTGTCTTTATTTTCTAACTTCAGTCTCTGGCTAACGAAGTTCGCAGATGACTGCAAACTAGGAGCCATAGTTATGTCCCCAAATGATGTGGACATCCTACAGAAGGGCCTCACTGAGACAGATGCCTGGTGTCAGAGCCATGGCCTCAAGCTCAATGCCAAAAAGTGCAGTGTCATACCCTTTGGTAAAAACTCTGTACCCATGAACTACCACATAGGCAGCAATCTACTTAACACCAAATGCATGATAAGAGACCTTGGGACCCAGGTGGACAGTAGTCTCTCCTTTGATAGTTACATCGCCACAGTAGTCAGGAAGTCTTTCTACATGGCACACCTCATCATAAAAGGGTTCTCATCCAGGAAAAAAGAGGTCATTGTTCCCCTCTACTCGACACTCATTAGACCCATTATAGAGTACAATGCAGCAGCTGGAAAGGCCACAAAAGTACCTCACAAAGAGGATTACTATCCTCAAACAAATGCCCTACACTGACTGCCTCAAAAAACTCCAGCTTTACTCCGTAGCATATCGCCTACTCTGAGGTGATCTCTGCCTAACATATAAAGCTATGTCAAACTCAGAACTGTTGGACATGCTACACCTAAAGAAATCCCAAGCTCTCTGAGCTACCTGCTCTAGGGACCTAAACCTTGTCACCACAATAAACAGGACATGCTGGAGGGATAGATTCCTGTCCCAGAGACTTCCCATACTCTGGAACAGGCTACCCATCTATGTCAAAGCAAAGTTCTTCATTAGCACTCTTCAAGAAAAATCTTGATGAGTGGATGGGAAATAGGAAATACACCCCAGGGATCACTTCTTTGTCTCTGCTCGATAGTGGCACAGGAAAATAACTTTCTTGGGTGGTGTAAGCCAGGGAACCTTGTTGGCTAGGCTTACGTAGGCCCTTGGGCTGATAGCCTAGTACCTACCTATGAAGCTATAATGATTTGCCAGAAAAACACAATTTTATGTAAACTGGACCAAAGATATGAGGCAAAAATGTGGACGTTCTGTGAAAATCTGTACAGTAGAGAGGTATGCGACACCTGCTAGCATACCTGTTCTTCACTAGTTTTGCAAGGCCGCTCAGTGGCCTTTCAGACAAAAGCCCAAACATAGGGACGATTTTTAAATATTGCTCTTACAAACTTAGAAAGTTGATAGAGTAACTGGTTTTGCTTTAGCATGAATTTTCTAAAGGGTATGAAGTCTGAAACTCAAATGTCTGTCTTTATTTTCTAACTTCAGTCTCTGGCTAACGAAGTTCACAGATGACTGCAAACTAGGAGCCGAATATTTTCAGTCTTGAACTCTTGCTATATTCCCTTTCATAAAACAGACACAAATTCAAAGTATTTTGTATCAATGAATTTCTGTAACTATTCCTGAATCAACTCAAGCTAAATCTAATTAACTTTTCCCATCTCATTTCTCTATGCTGTGGCTTGACTTTCAGTTAAATTTCCTCTTTTCTTCATATTTCTCTAAACACAAGTGTTCTATGCATATCAAACTGCCTTTTGTACTCTGTAATTAGACCTGAGTAATTGCATTACAGAGGAAGCATTTAAGGATTTAGATTATTTGGAAATAATTAATTTTGAAACATCACTTGTAATCATTCTGTATGAGGTAGTGTGACACCTGGCTCACTTATTACACAATGCAGATAAGTTTCAACACACTGCTAGCTGGGTAATGTACAATGTCCTCCCCTTTTAGTTTTTGTTTTGCCTCAGGTGATTATCTAAAAATGGCCAATTTGGATCAGTACATTAACAATCTTACAGACATCTGTTTCCCTTTGAATACAAAATTAGTCAGTCCCCTTCAACCATAAGTAATGGCAACTACAGTGGATATAAAAAGTGTGCACACCCCTGTTAAAATGCCATTTTTTGTGATATAAAAAAATGAGACCACAATAAATCATTTTAAAACGTTTCCCACCTTTAATGTGACCTATATTCTGTACAATTCAATTCAAAAACAAACAAATATGTTCAGGGAAAAATATAAAAAATGTACAATAAGTTGGTTCCATAAGTGTGCACACCCTTAAACTAATACTTTGTTGAAGCACCTCTGGATTTAATTACAGCATTCAGTCTTCTTGGGTAGGGGTCTATCAGCATGGCACATCTTGACTTGGCAATATTTGCCCACTCTTCCTTGCAAAAGCACTCCAAATCTGTCAGATTGCAAGGGCATCTCTTGTGCACAGCCGTCTTCAATTCACCCCACGTATTTTCTGTTGGATTTAGGTCTGGGCTCTGGCTGGGACATTCCAAAACTTTAATTTTCTTCTGGTGAAGCCATTCTTTTGTTGATTTGGATGTATGCTTGGGGTCATTGTCATGCTGAAAGGTGAAATTCATTTTCATCTTCAGCTTTCTAGCAGACGCCTGAAGGTTTTGGTCCAAAAGTGACTGGTATTTGGAACTGTTCATAATTCCCTCTACCTTGACTAAAGCCCCAGTTCCAGCCGAAGAAAAGCACCCCCAAAACATGATACTGCCACCACCATGCTTCACTATGGGGATGGTGTTCTTTTGGTGATGCAAAGTGTGTTTTTGCTCCAAACGTACCTTTTGGAATTATGGCCAAAAAGTTCAGCCTTGATCTCATCAGACCATAACACATTTTCCCACATGCTTTTGGGAGACTTGATGTATTGTTTTGCAAATTTTAGCCAGGCCTGGATATTTTTCTGTGTAAGAAAAGGCTTCCGTCTTTCAACCCTACCCCATAGTCCAGGCATATGGAGAATATGGGAGATTGTTGTCACATGTAGTACACAACCAGTACTTGCCAGAAATTCCTGCAGCTCCTTCAGTGTTGCTGTAGGTCTATTTTCAGTCTCCCAGGCCAGGTTTTGTCTTGTCTTTTCATCAATTTTGGAGGGATGTCCAGTTCTTTGCAATGTCACTGCTGTCCCATATTTTCTCCACTTTTTGATGACTGTGTTCATTGTGTTCCATGGTATATCCAGTGCTGTGGACATTTTTTGTACCCTTCTCCTGACTTGATACCTTTCAAAAATGAGATCCTTTTGATACTTTGTAAGCTCTCTGTGAACCATGGCTTTTTAATATAGCAGGAAACTGAGTAAATATTAGGAAAATCCTACTAGGACAGCTGAACTTTATCTGGGGGTTAATCAGAAGAGTCTCTTTAATTGATGGCAGGTGTGTACCCAAGAAGACTGAATGCTGTAATTAAATCAAAAGGTGCTTCAACACAGTATTAGTTTAAGGGTGTGCACACACAACAAAGTATTAGTTTAAGGGTGTGCACACTTATGCAACTAGCATATTGTACGTTTTTTATTTTTTATATTTTTCACCTAACAGATTTGTTTGTTTTTCATTTGAATTGTACAGGTTATAGGTCACATTAAAGGGGGGAAACGTTTTGAAATGATTTATTGTGGTCTCATTTTTTTATATCACAAAAACCTGGCATTTTAACAGGGGTGTGAACACTTTTTATATCCACTGTATCTCTCTTGATTTTTGTTGCAAATGGTAATAACAGTGTTACACAGTACTGATAATTTCTTTCTCTCTCCTGTATGCTATAAACTTAGATTTTTCCAGCTTGTATTGCTTTCTGAGGAAAGCACCGAATTTTGCCAGACATTAACAGATACATCTACTACTGTATAAGTCTGTGTGTTGATGTTTTATCATGTATCAGAAAAGTAAACATAAACAACTCTTTTCATTTACTGGTTAATAATGAAAATATTGGTAGTTTGTTTTTTAAAAACATATTTTCATAAAATCTTCACTCTTTCTTTGAAACTTCAGTTTAACTATAAGATTCTCATTCAGTATAGCCCAGCTTGCCATAGCTATACAATTTTGCTATTGTAAACTTAGTTTTGTGGGTTATGTTTCTTCTTACTAAAATAATGATAAACAACATTGTTTACCATTTTGGCTGTTAATCAGAATTTCAGATGTGTGCACTTCACCAGCATCTTTTGTCAGCCATTGACTTGTTCCATACTATCTCAGACATGGTTCATATAACAGCTTTCCTCTGCAATAATCAATGTGCAATCCACTATGGAATCTGTCTTAGTGTTTCTTACAAATTTGATCGAAAGTCACAGAAATTTCACTGCACACACTGTCATCTTTCCAGCATACTGTATCACAGTTTCACTGACCTTCTGGCTGCAATAATTAAAACAATGCTTTATTTATTTATTTTTGTTTGCTTGTTTGTTAATTGGGTAGGTAGTGTGGTCCATTTTCATCAGTGATCAGGTCAAGAGGCACCAAATAATAATATTATTAAAGTAATAACATTTCTATTATATGTTGTGGATGAAAAGGTTTCCTGGGTCTATGTACCCATCCAGTGAACAAATGAATGCATAACTATTAATACATACAAAGAAAACATTAAAATTAAATCATTGTGTTACATTAATGTATAAAGAGTCACTAAATACAAACAGTTTATGGATTAAAGGATGTGACTTAGGAAAAAAATGAAAATCTTTTTTTTTTCCTGTTGGTTTGATGGCAGTCACCATTACTATAGCAAACATTTCGGTATTGAGCCAATTAATGTAAATGGGAGAGACAGGAAGAAAATAAGGCATAATGTTAAGACTAAATTTCAGAATTCAGTCTAGACATTAAAAATCACTTTTTTTAATTTTTGTAAACCTACTAATTTTAAGTATGTTGCTAGTCAAAATGTTAAAGTGGAGTTATATAGTCTGCAAAGTTGGGCTACGCAGCTCCACTGCTATCCATCCAGACCAGTCGAGGCAGATTCCAATAGTAGTTCTTGGGGCATGGGTTCATCACTGCATTGACACAATGTCATTGTGTTGATGCAATGTCCTGTTTGGTTGGCTGCTGCATTGCCGCAAGTCATCATGGGCAGGCTGCAGCTGTAAACAACTTTTTTTTTATCTCTTCCGAGTCTCTGACAAGTCTGACAGGCAGTAAAGCACTGGGACGAAATTGGGATTTGAAGAGGCCACTTGGGAATTCATGGCACCCCATTATTTTGCCCTCAAAACCAGTAAATTCTGAGGAATTTGGCACCGTTAAGAGGTATGAAGCTCAGTAGGGTTTTTAATCCAAAGCTGGTTGGATCAACCACTGGATTTTGTGTACCACTCCAGTTACTGTATCAGAAGATAGCATCAGGGTTATTTTGAAAATTAAAAGAGAGGTACTGTTTCCTTTTGCTTCACTTGCTGATATATGATTTATGAATGATTGTCAATGAAAAAAGTTATAAAAAATAATGTCACAAATTCAGCAATATTTTATTTATTTAACATTTGTTTACCGAGAAAGTCCGACGTGGAATGAAGCCAGTTTTCAGCAGAGGCCCAGGGAGAAATGCTCCAGCTGCATATCTTTGAAATGTGGAAGGAAACTGGAGCACCTGGAGGAAACCCATACTAATGCAGGGAGGACATGCAGACTGCACACAGAAGGCACCCCACCCTAGAGTCAAACTAGGGAACCTCTTGCTGTGAGGTGACAATTTTACTTCTGCACCAGCAATATGACAGAGAAATGCTTGTTGCTGTCAGATAGTAGCATAACAATCCCAGAGAAGTGATACATGAGGCATATGTGCTGAGTGGCGGGAGGTAGAGGCAGATGAAAAATGGATTCATTTTTCTGAAATTGTTAAAACAGTAAGTGTAAAAAAGCAATAAACTTTAATCATTATCAGTTCAAAAGTGGTAATGTAAGATCAAGCATGCCGAGAAGAATAGGTTGGCATAGTATATAGCATAAATGAACACAATCACAAGCAGATGTGATACAAGAATTTGGACAGTAAAATAAGTCGTAAAACAGGTAGGAAGAATACCTGCGCACTGTCATAACATGGTATAGTATAATGGTTCTGTGGAGAACATAATGTACAGTCTGCAGTAAGTACAATTGTTGGGCATGGAATGTAAAGGAAAGTAAACCATGAGTCAAATGCAAGGAAAGCAGGAAAGAAGATAATCAGAAAAGGCGGGAAAAAATAAATACAATAAATTATTTAAATACATGGGGGGAAAGCAAGAGCAGAGTGTGCAGATATCTTCTACTCAGAATCAGGGGAGGCGGGCAGTGTTGCAGAGTTTGGAAACACATTTATTGGTAAGCCCAGGTGCACCCATCTGGTGACGCATCATTCTTACACAGGATCTCAGCTGTCCATCAGACATGCCCCTTACAGTGGTGACTGAGTGAGATAAGTAGACTCTGGAAAAGGAACTACAGGAGATGTTGGATCAGGCGGTAATCCAGGAATCCAGTAGTTTAGTTCTGTTTTAAGATGTCTTACAACAAATGGGCACTAATAAATAAACATATTGTTTTATTTTAATACACAATAATAGCATACATTCCTAATACCTAATCTTAAACAGGCTTAAGTTCAAGAAGCCAGCAAGTGGAGGGGGAAGCAGGGTAGTAGATGGGAGGTCAGATGAGGGGTCCCACCAAAATGTTCCAAATTGGGCCATTTTTTATGCTGTTTCTCTCTCGCTCTCATCTTTTCTCACATGGGCTATCTGTATTCAAAATAACTACAAAAAAAGGCCACCTTCCTCACCAATTAGGCTGTTCCCCTTTCTTGTTAGCTTTTATTGTAGCAATGATGCAAGTGTTTACCTCTTCCTCTGATGTTAAGGTGCAACAAGGACAAGCCTCCAAAACTCTGTCTCCCTTTCTTCCTATTTTTTGTTTTTCTTCTGTGCCACCTATAACACACCAACATTTATTTTCTTAACCCAATCATGCAACAAGGATTAAGAAAATAAAAATCTCTCCCTGTCCTCCTGCACTATCCTTCTGCAGTGTTATGTCCTCCACTGTGACAGTGGAAAATATCTGTTCTCTGTATCAGTTTCTGTGCCTTCTACCACACGTCTAACATATTAAAAGGGGATTTCAGGAAAAGAAGCATAAATAAATGTTAGAGTCATAAAATAAAAATGAAAAAAAGTAAGAGCCTACCTTTTTTATTTTTATTTGACAGTATTATGTGTGATACAGTTCTGTTACACTTTTCTCTTTATAAAAAAGTTGCATCTTTTACATACCTCATATAACTGCTTGGGCAACCACTGGAATCTATAAATATCACACCTTATTTAGCGAGGCCTCTCTTTGGAATTCATCATCAAAAACCACGAGCAGTGAAATTTTGTCAGAGTACTTTAGTCCACTAAAACCTATAACTTGTCTTCTAGTGTTGTGCTGTCAGTTTTGTGCCAAAAGCAAGAATTCTAGCTATTACTGTTGGTAAGCAGAATAACAGCTGATATATTCAGCTCTTTGTTTTCTGGAAACAAGCAACCTGACAGCATTGTATGGGATATGTGTGGAAGAGCACAATAACTTATTTTACCAAGGTGTTCTGCATCCACTAAGTACTGGCTAATAACTGTGAAAGTAGGCATGGAATCGAACCCTCACAAATATTTAATGAGCCTGTTAATCATGCTTCACTAAGTTATCTCAGTGAGTTGTATTGCCTCTTGCTCAACAAGCTGCTGACTTCAGCAGCCTGACAAGAAACTGATATCAGACTGAAATTAACAATCATGCAAGAAGCTTGGTGGATAGTAGAGTATAGTTTTTCATGCATTCATTTTCTGATTACCTGTTTTATGAAGTTCAGGGTATTGGGGGAGCCAGACTGAATAATTTGTGGACAAGGGGCAAATTGCTGAGAGAATCACCTTTAAATTAATGTAAAGTAATATATGCATGCAGGGCAGGTGAAATTATCCTGTCACAAACAAAAAAGCTCACTAATGAGATTGATATATGGAAAGTGTCTTGTAAGAGGGCTAACAGGAAGATTAGCAAATCAAGTAAAATGATTTGAGAAGTCTCTAGCAGATATCAGAAGCAAGATATACATTTGCATAAATTCTGAGGTAGAATGTGTGACTAAAATCGTAAAGAAAATAAATGTCCTGTTATTAATTATTCTGTAAAAGCTATGGCAAATGAAATCATTCTGATAAAGAGAGTGCAATGAAAAAAAAAGTTTTACAGTTGAAATCTTGCATGTCTTAGAATAAAGTCAGGGAAAGGAGTCATTTGTGGATGAGGTTTATATTGAGATTGTGGAAATGAGTTGTAAATATGGGTAAAAGGCTTAAAATTAGTATCTGAAGTGTGCTACTAATGCAGAGTGCAATGCAATGCCTGTTCAAATGTTGAAGCACTGGGGAAAAAAAAAACAACCTAAAGCAATATTTGTGTAAACTGATTACTTATTCTGGTCATCTTGTAAACCCAAAAGCTCAGAAAGTACTTATGGTTCAATATAAGGATGAGAAATGCAAGATATATTTCAAGATATATGATATAGCAGATACATCATTTAATTGGTTTATTTGGCTTGCCAAAGGCTTCACATGGTGAAAAGTATTCATAGTGTGATTGCATATGTTATGCAGTGATACCTGTTGCACAAGATAAAATGAAAGATCCAGTAGCTTTGTGGCCAGAGTTAAGATGGATTTGAACATGTGAAGAAATATATGCACTCCAGAAATAGATTTAGCGTGGTGAAGACCTGAAATCTTATAATGCATTTAAATTTAAAGAGGAAGAAAGAGAGAATTTTGCAGTCATAAAATAAACATTTTATTGTAGTTTGAAAGACTATTGATGTTAATGTTCAGTAAATCCAGATAAAATATATACATCTCTACGCAGTGCCTACACTACTAAAAAAGAGTGTATTATCCAATTTATACAATTGAAAAGATGGTGTCTGTTGTGGCAGTAGTATTTTGTTAGTATTTGATGTAAATAATTTTGGCACATAAGGCTTAAAGAGGAAAGTTCTGAACAGTATACTGTTAATTTGCTTGTGGGAAAGTACAGGTATTTGGGACTTCCCTTTGGTATTTTCTTAGCATGTGAAATATTGTGGGCATCTATTGCTCAGGTCATCACACGGCTTGATGATATTTAAAAGAACTGGTAACTTACTAGTATGGAACAGACCAGAGAAAAGTATGCTGCAAGATCAAACAGAGTTACTGACCAGGCTGAGACAGAATAATGTCTGGCTACATAAAAGCAAGAATAAAAAATCATTGGAGATATATGATCATGTTTTAATGCAGAGAAATAAGAGCAGCAGTACAGATGCCTCTCCCTGGGTGCATATAAGCCCTATGAGGTTTCTTGGAAGGATAAAATGTCTTTTCAACATTTATTTTGAATATTTCAAACATGAGTTTGTTTCTAAGAACATTTTCTGAACTTCTTGTAGAATAGTACTGGACTATAAAATATTACAATAAGAAAGAGTTTTAAAAGTCGTAAGTTCATAGCTGAAGTGCTCCCATTAAAGTACTTTGTTGTAAACAAGTCAGTTTCATTTCAATAAGCTACCATTTCAGAACTACCATTTCAGAATGCAAATGGTGTGGGAAGGTGAGCCATTTTCTTAAGGTTCAAGAGTTTTTACAGAATGACAGAAGTAGTAAGCTCAGGCGAAAGTAGGTATTAGCTATAGTATGTTGTGGATTTGGTATAATCCGTGGAAAATGTGTTGGCTGAAACAGACTGTAAGCAAGTAAATATTATGTATAAGAAGTTATTGCACAAGGTATTGCCAAGACTATTTATTTACTATTTATTTTATTATGCATTTGCATTAGTTTATCAGGAAGGTCTGACTAGGCAGTGCCCCTTTTAATGGGAGTCACTGGAAGGAAAGCTCAGTTATACAGAAATCATGAACATCATTTGCATTGTTTCATCATTTACAGTCCATTTCATTCATGAGCAATGAGCAACAGTTCCATTATTCAGACATGCTTGACATCAGTTTCATTATTTTAATACAATTTTAATATAAAAATAATGGTTACATGGGTTGTGTATGAATAGATTTTTTTAAATACAGGGAGATGTATGCAATGCAGTATCATCAGTATGCGCAGATTGTCAGGTTTTTCAGAAGAATACTTGTTACTATAATGGTTTGTTGGAAATCTAAGACATAGAAAGATAAGATAGAGTTAGATCAGCCCAAATAAAGGAAGGAGGGGAGGAGGCACAAGGAAGATAAAGGAGATGAGAAGATGGAGAGGAGGGTATAGTTGTGATAATAATATATTAAGTTTTGTTCAGCAGAGAGCTAGGGCATGAATTAATTTAGCTGTATTAGTATCACTTTAACCGGGGATGGTGCAGGTGCAGAGCCATTTATCTATCAGGTGTTGTTTCAATTAGCATTTAAAGTATTTCAGGCTGCAGACTGATAAGTGGCGTGAGATGGTATTCCAACTGTGATGTTCCCTCTCTGGGCCAGTAATCAAGGAGCCTGAATCCTTGCCACTGACACTGGAGAGGGAAATTCGCTTGTAATACAAATGGATACTCTCAGTAATTTCAGATGCAGACCTGTATGCATCAAGCCCAATTTCCCTTAAGAGCACAGAGGGAACACATTCAGCTCTGGATCTCAGTTTCTCTCTCTGTCTCTCCCTAGGTCCCCAGTAAGGCTCCCCACTGGTACAGCTACAGACCTAAGTCCTCAGCTGAATGCCCAAGCCAAGTCCTCCACAACTATCTCTGTGAAGCCAGGGCTTCATGTCCCTGCTCCAAATAGCAGACACACACACACACACACACACACACACACACACACAGCTGGAACAGGTTTACTAGCTATGCCACCTTCTGCCCAGACTGTGAGGTAGTTATCACTGCCACTAGGTACTACAAAGCCAGCTACCTAAGGCTCTTGCAAGGGTAACCAGTTACACTTAGTGAAATTAATATTAATACAAATAGTAATCTTGACCAAACAGCCAGGCTTTCAGGAGTGGCCACAATTATCAACACGTAAATATATGCAGATGCTCTCAGAGCTTAAATATATTCTCTAAAGGATCAACCACAATGAGAAGTTTAAATATATCTAATAATAAATAGTAAAAGAATATGAAAATACTAAGTATCTATTTACAGTAAAGACCAGAGTTTTAATCACAGGAACTATTAAAAATAACACAGCTGGAAAGATTCACACAATTACAGAAAAAACATTCTTAACTATTCTCCAGGGGCGGCTCGTGGCATAGGGCTGCCGGACTGCAGCCCCCTCAAAAAGAAAAAAAGAAAGAAAAAGAAATGAAAAATAAAAAAAAATATTTTTTTTAAAATTCGCGGACTTCGCGCATAGACCGAGTCCCGGCTTATCGGTCTATGCGCATGCTCAAGGCAGCCCGGCCGTCCCCATAGGGGGACACAAGGAGCGTCTGTGCACTTTTACAGTGCACAGACCCGCCAGGATTATGGGACGCGTCCGGACTGCTCCTCTTGCAGCAGGGACTCGGGACAGTGCCTTAGGGATCTCGTCGGCGTCGGGAAGGAGCATGTGGATCTCGCGGGTCTTCAGTATTGCGCGGGAAGGATGTATGTACGGACGTTAACTCTGGATGTATTCAGGTAAGGTGCCTTTCAATTTACAATGTTTATTTTTCTTTTTATTTGTGTGTATTGTGCTTTACTGGAGTTTAGTTGTGTGTATGGTGCTTGTGCTTTACTGGAGTTTAGTTTGTGTATGGTGCTTGTGCTTTACTGGAGTTTAGTTTGTGTATGGTGCTTGTGCTTTACTGGAGTTTAGTTTGTGTATGGTGCTTGTGCTTTACTGGAGTTGTGTGTGTGTGTGTGTGTGTGTGTGTGTGTGTGTGTGTGTGTGTGTGTGTGTGTGTGTGTGTGTGTGTGTGTGTGTGTGTGTGTGTGTGTGTGTGTGTGTGTGTGAAAATGCCCCAGGTGCTTATGGTGGTGTGGTAGGGAATGCCTCAGGCTTGAACCCTGTACCCTGTATGCAGGTGTTAAAGACTTGAGTTCCCTACCCACCACCATTTGTAAAAAAATTTCAGATTTTACCTCATATTTGATCTGATCTGTTCCTCATAATATCTGTGGTTTGTAAATGTTGCAATGCTTGATATTTGATGGTGTAGTAGTAGCATTGTTGCCTCACAGCTGCAGGTTCTTGGGTTTGATTCTTGGCTGGGGTTCCTTCTTTGTGGGGTCTGTATCTTCTCCCTGTGTTTGTGTGGGTTTGCTTTTGTGCCCTCCCATGTTACAAAGACATGTCTGCATTATTTCTTCCTGGGCCTCCGCTGAAAATTTGTTTATTTGTTCCAAGTCAGACTGTCCTGATTAAAAATGTTAAATAAAATTGATAGGCATTTGAATTTCAGACTTAAGGGTTTCTGAATGTTTAATTCCTGCATTTGATGGTGCAGTGGTAGTATTGTTGCCTCACAGCTATAGGTTTTCTGGTTTGATTCTTGGTTGGGGTGGCTTCTGTGTGAGTCTGCATCTCCTCGCTGTGTATGTGTGGATTTGCTCAGCTGCCCTGCCATATTACAAAGTTGTGTCTGCAGTTTTAATCCCTCGCCTCTGCTGAAAATTGTTTTTGTTCTGTCCGCAGTAAATTTGACAGGCATTTGAATTTCAGACTTCAGGTTTCTGAATGTTTAATTCCTTGCAGATTTGATGGTGCAGTGGTAGTATTGTTGCCTCACAGCTATAGGTTTTCTGGTTTGATTCTTGGTTGGGGTGGCTTCTGTGTGGAGTCTGCATCTCCTGCCTGTGTTTGTGTGGATTTGCTCTGGTGCCCTGCCATTTTACAAAGATGTGTCTGCAGTTTTAATCCCTGCGTCTCTGCTGAAAATTGTTTTTGTTCTGTCCGCAGTAAATTTGACAGGCATTTGAATTTCAGACTTCAGGTTTCTGAATGTTTAATTCCTTGCAGATTTGATGGTGCGGTGGTAGTATTGTTGCCTCACAGGTATAGGTTTTCTGGTTTGATTCTTGGTTGGGGTGACTTCTGTTTGGAGTCTACATCTCCTGCCTGTGTTTGTGTGGATTTGCTCTGGTGCCCTGCCATTTTACAAAGATGTGTCTGCAGTTTTAATCCCTGCGTCTCTGCTGAAAATTGTTTTTGTTCTGTCCGCAGTAAAATTGACAGGCATTTGAATTTCAGACTTCAGGTTTCTGAATGTTTAATTCCTTGTATAATTGATGGTGCAGTGATAGTATTGTTACCTCACAACTATAGGTTTTCTGGTTTGATTCTTGGTTGGGGTGGCTTCTGTCTGCATCTCCTCCTGTATTTGTGTGGATTTGCTCTGGTGCCCTGCCATTTTGCAAAGACGTGTCTGCAGTATTAATCCCTGCATCTCTGCTGAAAATTGTTTTGTTCTGTCCGCAGTAAAATTGACAGGCATTTGAATTTCAGACTTCAGGTTTCTGAATGTTTGATTCCTTGCAGATTTGATGGTGCAGTGGTAGTATTGTTGCCTCACAGCTATAGGTTTTCTGGTTTGATTCTTGGTTGGGGTGGCTTCTGTGTGGAGTCTGCATCTCCTCCATGTGTTTGTGTGGATTTGCTCTGGTGCCCTGCCATTTTACAAAGACGTGTCTGCAGTTTTAATCCCTGCTGAAAATTGGTTTTGTTCTGTCCGCAGTAAAATTGACAGGCATTTGAATTTCAGACTTCAGGTTTCTGAATGTTTAATTCCTTGCATAATTGATGGTGCGGTGGTAGTATTGTTGCCTCACAGCTATAGGTTTTCTGGTTTGATTCTTGGTTGGGGTGGCTTCTGTTTGGAGTCTGCATCTCCTGCCTGTGTTTGTGTGGATTTGCTCTGATGCCCTGCCATTTTACAAAGACGTGTCTGCAGTATTAATCCCTGTGTCTCTGCTGAAAATTGTTTTTGTTCTGTCCGCAGTAGAATTGACCGGCATTTGAATTTCAAACTTCATGTTCTTCAGAATACATAGTAGCACAACCTTTTTTTCTAGCAATTTTCTAAGTTTATAAGATGAATATTTTAAATTTGTCCCTATTTTTCTGACTGTATTCCCCCATTATTGGCTTCGTCCAGGTTTTTGTGCTAAGGTTGACAGCTATGGCAAGAACTGAATTCACTGAATATGGACTGTAGAATTGTGCATATTTACTGATAAATGTGCACTGTAGAATTGTGCATATTTACTGATAATGGTGGACTGTAGAATTGTGCATATTTACTAATAATGGTGGACTGTGGAATTGTGCATATTTACTAATAATGGTGGACTGTAGAATTGTGTATATTTACTAATAATGGTGGACTGTGGAAGTCTGAGTAGACTTTTTATGATAAATGTTCTCAACTGGGCAGTTTTGCCATTATGGGTGCATATGTTTTGTTTCATTGCTTACTGGAAAAATGTTCAAAACAAATTTAAAACACCCTCTAACAAGTGTACTGTATTGTACAAGGAATATAATTTTAGTACAATGAGGAAGGTGTATCAAAGAGCACATGTATGTTTCATATGCAAGGGGCCTATGATTCAAAACAGCCCAAAATTAATCTTTATCTGCCACTGGCAAAATGTATTTTCTTTGAATGTGGGTTTCAATGCTGTTTCAATGAATGTGAGTTTCAAGGGCAGAGAAGTTTTAATGCTAAGTTTTCATTGTGAGACTGCATTGCTTTGTTTAACAGATTACTTAATGTTTGTGCTGTAAAATACAAAATAAAACTTTCAAATGAAGTCCAATCATTGAAGTAAAGCAGTATGCACATTAGTGTTTATGGTAAATGGAGTGAAATAGCCAAGTAATGGTTAATTGGAATGGCTGCAGAGGCTCCAGTTCAACCATTATTTTGTCAGGGGGGGAAGGGCAGCAAACTCAGACAGGCCCAGCTGAACTATACCTCCCAACTGTCCAGATTTTCAAAGAATGAATAGATTTTTGCTTCTTATTTTTGGTTTGTTGTTCATAAAATTTGTAGTTTTAATTCCTAAATGATTTGCCAGAAGTCACTAAATAATAAGTTTCAGACTTCATAACCTTCATAAAAAGCATGTTAAAGTAAGAGCCGTTCTATCAACTGTCTCAATTTATACAAGAGCAATTTTAGTACTGTTTATATGTGCCCCAATATATTTGGCCTTGTTCAGATTTACTGCATTAACAGGTTGAGAGGTACATGCAAATAAATTGCTTTATAGAATTAGGCATAGCCAACCTCTCAACTGTCCCCAATTTTGGCTCAAAATGTTGCTCTTCCCCTAATAATCCCTCCATAAAATAGCAATTTTGGAAGAAAACATGGAGGGTTTACAATTAAGAAATAACTGTAATAATCAAAGTTATAGATTACTTGAAATGCATGTAGATTCTTTTATTTTGTCAGCTGCTCAAGGTAGCAGTACTAATATTAAAGTGTCCCTTCTTTGACAGGTAGAAGCTGTATTGTGTGTCTATTTTATATTTTTGCATCACATTTTTGGTCCATTTTTCATAAAATTGTGTTTTTTGGCAAATTAGTGACAAATCACTAAAGACTGAAGTTAGAAAATGACAGACATTTGAGTTTCAGATTTTATACCCTTCAGAAAATTCATACTAATGCAAGACCTATTCTATTATCTTTCTAAGTTTATTAGAGCAATATTTAAAAATTGTCCTTCTTGTTGTGCCTTTGTCCCACTTCTGTGTATGGCTTTGTCCAGATTTCTTGCTCTTGAAGTGAAGTTGAGAGGTATGACAAATGTGTCAGGGCCATCACAGTCAGCCAGAGAGATTTCAAATTGTGACATGCTTGTTGCACCCACTCCCCATGTAGTGACTCTGGATGTGTCCAAGCAAGGCAAGGAGTAGTTGTATCTACCTTGGATGGGGAGGACACACTGCATAAGTACTACAGTGGCTTTTCATCTGTCCTTGATTTTGCAGAATGGTCTGGTTTCTGTCATATTTTTGTACTGTTGATTTATGCTTATTACTCAAAGTGCCTGTTGCTCTGTGTTTAAGTAGCAATGCTTTAATGACCATAAGGTAAGCTTGTCTGACATTGTAAGATGCAAGTAAGCTTTAATAAGCATACTGTTAAAGAATTGCCAACATTGAAAGCCTTTCTGTTGTTGCCATGCAGAGAATACTTGACTAGATAATGTATAAGCCTTGGGTATTAAAGGACAGGATTCCATTATTTTAAAAAGCTCATTACACTTGTTGGAGACTTCCAGTCATCTCTACAGGCTTTACCCGTAAACTAAACAGAATGCCAATCATGTGTGGTCCATAACCTGTACAGTAATCCTTTAAGCAATGTATCTTGAGCTTGTTTCTTGTTTGCTTTTCATTTTTTACTTTTATCATGTTTACCCCATGAAACGTTGTCAGGCAGCAGGTCTTTTTTGGATAAGAAACATTTTTACAAGTGGGGGCATCACATAGATTTCTACTTTCAGCATGTTGCTTGGTACTTTAATAAAGCTGAATATATTATAATTAGAACTGCAGTGCAAGGAGAAGTAGTTTGAGTTGAGTGCTTCTGGTTTTTCTTATACTTGATTTTGACTGGCATTCCAGTAATGTATTTAAAAAGTAATTTATTTTTTCATGCCTCACAACCTTTTGTTTCCATCTAGATATTAAGTAAGCTGTCATGCAGCCAATGCATTGAAATATTTTTATTCTTCTACACTTATTTTTGTCTTGATTGGACTTTCATAATGATGGTTTGCCACCCAGGGCAGCGTATTTAATTAAAGTTAGTTTTTTTGTGGTTTTGTGCATAGCTCCTCCCCTTTATGGTTGACCACACCCCTTCCCTTTGACCCCGCCCATTCAGCGTCTCCTGCAGCCCCCCTGTGATTTGAAGTCACCAGCCGCCACTGCTATTCTCACTATATTTTCTTAACTCATTTAGAGAATTGCTATTCTTACTTGCTTAACAGAGCAAGGCAAGATGATGTGGGTGAGTGATCCTTATCAGATCCAAGACAGGATACATAACAATGCAAGCAATCTTATTGATGTCTAAATATTATTTCTGACTTACAGAATGACATCACACATATCTGGTTATCTGACTCTGTTTCCCACACTATCCCCCATCACTAGAAGCTTTCAGGAATTAGCGCCTATGTGTTACCATACACACAGAGCTTTGCTGAGATCTGCTGCTGCTCCTGGAAGTCATAAAACCATTTTAACACTTTTATTCCTACAGAGCTACTAAGCCATACTTCTTACAGACATTACATCTCTGGCTTCATTCAAAGCTAAAAGATAACATCTTTATGGCCTAGGTCCAGTAATTTTTAATTTCTTACTATTTTCAAAGTTTGCTGCAGCTGGATTCTGATTAAACTCTTCTCTTCCAGTATCCTCTGTTAAAACATATACTTTTAAATCAGTTACAATACTACATGTACATTTATTTTCTTTCCAGCAGGGCACACTATTGATACATTTTTAATATAAACAAACCAGAAAAGTACACTTTCAACACAAACATCTGTACACATCAGTTTCATATACAAATGACATATAATTATTTACAAAATTCCATTTAGCTGTGCTGGCATATGTTGCACATCCACTGCCCCACTTCTCTTGGCATGGCTGGCAGTACCTCCTATCATCACTCTATTTTCGTTCTTGTATCCATTGGAGATTGAATTATGAATACAGGGAGTTTCCTACATTTTTATAGGTTTAGTTATGGTGAGTACTGATTTGTAAAGGGAGTGTAGATGTCTCATAGTAGTGTAAGGCTGAGTGATGGTGTGAAGAGATGGGGATTTGTATTTGTAATTCATTAAAAGTACAATAGAGAAATATTTAGTTGAAGTTTTAGAGAGAGGCAGTGATGTGATCTATATTGTTGGTTGGTTGTGAATTTGGCTACTTTATTGTGGCATTGTTTTAGTTTGGCTGATAGAGTTGAGATTGGTTGGAATAGGAGAGGCATACAACAGGGCAAGGAGTAGAAAAAAAGTGATTACATTTTGTAACACAGTCAGTAAGGTAGTGCTTTACTATATAGAGGCAACCTAGATTTTGGTGTATCTTCTTTATGGCTTGCTATGGTGGAGATCAAATTTCAGGTTGTCGTCTATAATCACACCTAGTAGTTTTGTATAAGACACCAATTCTATATTGGTTTTTTTGGGTGACAGTATGTTAAAGGTAGATTTTGGGAGGAGAGAGAATTGGGGATGAATGGTAGTAATTTAGTTTTTTTTTTTTTTTATGAATTCACAAGGAGTTGAGTTGTTGAGCCAAACATCTATGGAGGAGAAAGATTCATGGGTGAGTGTTTGAAGCATGGGTAGTGTCCTAGCAGCACATATTAAAGTGGAGTCATTGGCATATTGGTGACCTATTTGCTGCCTTGTTTTGGTCATTGATAGTAGTTGTCCTAGGATGGAGCCTTGTGGAACTCCGATGGATATAAGAAGGAAAGTAGAGTGACTACAAAAAAATTTTGCTGAGACTACAGACAGATTGTTGTTGATGGGAAAAAAAAAAAATAGAAGGAAGCAGCTGAGGGTGATGGTGCTGGAAACAGCAATGCCCCTAAGCTAGGGCTGTTTTGATATGGGTATCTTATTTGCAATTAAATATTAATAAATAACTCAAGGGTCATTTCTTATTGAAATTACTCACTGCTGCTGCTAAATGGGAAATATGTTGAGGAAAAAAATTATAGCTGTAATGGGGAAGCAATATTTTTAGCTGGCTAAGCCCTGGTCTGTTTATCTTCTGAACATTATTAATTTTTCTGATTCCTGATTTATCCTGTTTAGAGTTCTGGGAAACTTGATTATATCCAGCAAGCAACAGGTATAATGTGGAGAGTCAGTCCTGGACAGCATCTTAATCCATCAAGGTTTGACTGAACAAAGCCCATTATTAATGGTAGTTAATACAAACATTTAAGTTGCCCAAATAAATCTTCTTTATAGTAAGCAAACCTGTAAAAGGCATACATACTTGGTACCTCAAGTAGGATTTTAATATTTTTTTATAACTATATGAATGAACAGCAGTGTCCTTTCCTATGGTTGTACTTAAGCAAGTCATTCTGAATTCATTATGACTTCCTTAACTTCTCAGGAGGAAGAAATTCCATGTTGGTTGAAGAAATGATGACAAGAACCCATCAACAGTTTTATTGTGTGTTCCTAGGGATGGATCAAATTTTAATATACTTTAGAAGAATGCAGCCCTGTGCAGTGGTAGCATTGTCACCTCACAGCAAGTGGTTCCCCTGTTCGATTCTCAGCTGGAGCACCTTCTGTGTGGAGTCTACATGTCCCCCCCATGGTCGAGTGGCATTCAAAAGACGTACGTGAATCGGTGTGCCTTCATTGAAGGTTGGGTGTCGGGCTGGCACCTCAGCACCATAAAAAAAATCGACTGCTAATCATTAGCGGACCGGAGTTCTGCTATGGTGACCCCTATCCGGGAAAAGCTGAAAGAAAAACAAGAAAAACAAGTGTCTTATTCTAATTGGAGAACAATAACTATTAAAGTGTAGCTTTTGAGGAAGGAATATAAGTCAATTACATCTTTATTTGCATACATTTATTTGTTTATTTAATTACTAACCTACCTTTTTACTTTTTTGATTGGGTTAATCCTGCTGGAGACCTGAGGAGAAATTCTCCAGTCAAAAGGTTGTAGACATATACTACATTATGAGTGTATAACAGCATGTAACAAGCACATACCGTTTGCCAAGTTCATATTGTGTATAGTATGAAATACAGAAAAATCCAGATACTAATATGTTTACATTATCTATAAGAAATATGAGGTTAACACTGACATGCTCAGTACAGGAGATCCAATGAGGTACAGTTTAGATATTTAAAAGTGTACATATAGCACAATTCTGCTGAACGTATAACCTGGACAACTCCTTTCCCCTGAATTCCTTTAGTCTTTATTTTAGACCTATTTGTGACTATCCATCACATATTGAGACACACGCACAGATTTTACAACTACCAGAATACTGGAAAAAAAAAAATTAGTAGGGTTAAAGAAAGACATTTGTCAAAATAAGGACAAAGGCAGTGAGGCATGTCAAGATGGAATGGTTAGGGAAAAACAAATTCAAAAGTTATGTATACTGTTGACAGACATGGAGTTATAAAGACATTTTTTTTTTTTTTTTTTTTTTTAATTCAGTCTGACTGGCAAATTGCCTGATGTGAGACTAAAGCCTATTCTGATGAACAGGCAGTTAGTAATTAAATGATCTGGCAACTGTTCTACAGGGAGTTTTTGGTATTGTTATTAAACATGAGGCTGACAGACTCCTTCCTGGTATATAATGAATACTAAATATTTTGTATAGACTGTTTAGTGGTACCTTAAAACACTTTTACTTAAACAGAATTATGTAACACTCACTGCTGTTGCAACTTGTTTTAAATGTACACTTGTTTGCTAATCTTGTTTTATAAACTTTTAATACTTTTCACAATTCTTTTGCTTGTGACCTGGGTCCAGACTGAGAAGAGCTTTTAGACCAGTCAACCTACTGGTTTAACAAATATTTAAAAAAAAATAAATCAAGTAAATGCCACATAAAGAGGCTAGCTTTGTCTGGACAAGAGTTATTTATAGCCGGATATGAGTGAAAAATAAACTGCCAATACAAAGTTGTTTTGCTAATGTTCATCCTTCTATGCATTAGCTGTCACAGTGATGTGAAGATGTTTGTAACTAAGCAGCATGTCATATTACCTTGTTATAGGCTAAAGATGAATATGGGAAGCTATAATGAATGTTCTGTAGGGAATAGAGTCAAAAATCTTCAGATAGTTGTTAATCATAATTATAATGCGATGAAGCTGATTGCAGTGCATCATTCCAGGAAAGATGGTCTAACAGGGGTCAAAGGCTAAGCAGGATGTAATTAAAATATCACATTCCAGACATTTTATATTTAAAAATATGCTGGCTATGTGGATGGGAATGCTTTGATGCCTACTTAAGCACAAACTGCATGCCATACCAGTTCTTGGGTAAAGCTCACGGGGACCATGTTAGAGATTTGGTTTAAAGGATCAGTAATAATAGATGACATTGGAGAGATGGGATAAGACAACTCTCAAGACAGCTTGGAAAAGAGAAAATCCTGAAGAATAAGGAGAATTTATGTCCATCCTGATATGTGTAGGTACTAATGGTTTTACATAACCTGCTCTGTTTACTATGGCATCATTAGTATGTCCCAGTTTTATAACAGTTCACAAGCCCATGACTATCCAAACTACTTTGCTTGTCTAGTTTTAGACTTGAGAGACAGAGTTGTTGGCATATGAGTTGACTGAGCTGTCCAACTATTTTTTACCCAGGCTTTCCTCCTCTTAAATTTTAATTTTTGTAATTAGGTGGTGATTCACCATTAGCAGCCAGATAAAAAGTAAAAATTTAAGAGGGCAGAAACTGGCCTAAAAATGTAGGGTCATGTGATTACCCAGATTGTGGAATGTGCGCCTTCTCTATCCATATTTATATAAATATATATGTATGTATATAAACCACAGAAGGAAAACGTGCATATAATGCAAATAAGAGAAATAATAAAAAGGAAAGCTCAGAAGGTACAATTTACTAAAAGTGAAACATCCTGTTAGTAAGTGGGACTCCGTATACTCAGTACATAATAAAGTGGCTAAAGTAGGGTTAAATAATACTAATCAAATAAATAATTACACTAGCAAACAGTATCCAACAACTGTATTTAAATTGCTGCAGAATTCTTTGCACACAATCACATGATTTATCCTGTTAATCTACTTAATTTGTCCCCTATATGTTGTCAAGCAGTTTCCATGATCCAGTTTAATCAAGCCAAGAACTCTTCCTTCTTCATTCTGAATTAATTATGTCTGAAGACTTCCTTAATTTCTGAGGAGGAAAGGATTCCATGGTGACTGAAAGTTTAATTTCATCCTTCAATCACCAATTTTAGTATGTGTTCCTAGGGATGGTCAGAATTTAGTATGCTTTAGTGGAATACAGTCCTTAATGCTATGATATAGTGTCTTATGCCTCTCATCAGTTTTAGTACATCTTCTCTGCGATGATGAGAATTTAATATGCTTCAGAAGAATGCCATCATCTATTGATATGATATAGTACTTTATTCTAATTGGAGATCAGTAAGTATAGCTTTTTAAGAGGGAATATAGGTAATCAGTATCTTTATTACGGTGCATATCCATGCATTTATTTGTTTATGTAATTACTTACCTGCCTTTTTACTTTCTTGATTTGGTTAACCCTGCTGGAGAACTGAGGAAAAATTCTTCAGTTATAGACATATACTACATTTGCATTATATAACAAAATAGAACATAAGTACATAACATTAGCCAGTTTCATATAGTATGAAATATAGAAACATCTAAAACCCATAACACCGAATTTCATAACATCTAACACTACAAATCACAAGAAAATAACATCCCCTCCACATATAATGACACCAAACTACCAAACACACTTTTTACTACCCTGCACCCCCTCACCCCCCCGTAAATTAAATATACCAACTCCAAGATCGCACTACAGTGGGAAAATATTATTTTCCTAACCCCGCTGTATCAAGCTGCCCTGCAGAAACATAATAAAATGTGTATTTGGTAGTTTGGTGTCATTATATGTCATTATACGTGGAGGGGGTGTTATCTTCATGTGATTTGTACTGTTAGAGGTTATGAAATTCTATGTTATGGGTTTTAGATGTTCTGGTTTCAATATTATGAAATTAGATGTTTTGAAGGGAGCCGTATATATATATATATATATATATATATATATGTGTGTGTGTGTGTGTGTGTGCACGTTGTTAGTCTTTTGGCTTTTTCCCGGTAAGGGGTCGCCACAGTGGAACTCCGGTCCGCTAATGATTGACAGTAGATTTTTACGAAACGCCGAGGTGCCAGCTCGACGCCCAACCTTCAACGAACGCACGCCCATTTACTACGCATGTCTTTCGAATGCTACCCAACCCCGGGGAGGACATGCAGACTCCACACAGAAGGCTCTCCCAAGCCAAGCCAAGAATCGAACGGGAGAACCTCTTGCTATGAGGTAACAACGCTACCGCTGTACCACCGTGGCTATATATATATATATATATATATATATATATCTGTGTGTGTGTGTGTGTGTGTGTATAAAGAGAGAGACACACACCCACACACACACACACACACACACACACACACAAATATGGGTCCTGGTAACTTTGTGGAATGTTACTTTCCTCAGCATCTGTTTAATCAACACAATTGTGTTGACGAAACAGATGCTGGATAGGTGTACATGATTGACAATCCCCAGATGGGAGAATGTACCATTTTTCCTGGGGATTGTTCAGTCTCAGAGTTAGAATATTTAAGTAAAATGATTGTGTGGGGGTGCAGGGGGGCTTGTCCCCCTTGCATAAAGCAATTCTTTCTTTGTGTTGTTTTAAATTTTTGCATGAGGTGAGATTAATTCTTGGCACATGTGTAGTAGAGTGTCGATGTGCATAATGTCAATCAATTTGTTTCAGCGTTATTCATGTTGAAATATATATTTTATCAATTTAAGCAGATCCGTATATGCGTGTGCATGTACGTATATATTTATTGATACTTATATATATATATATATATATATATATATATATATATATATATATGTGTGTGTGTGTATAAGAGCAAATGATATTAAAGATATTTACTAGATTAAATAGCAAATGATACTAAATATTGACATAATTTACTGTTACAAAATTTATGCTGACTGCTTTTATTATTTTTGTCTGTTTTGATGAAAAGTACAAACAATTCACAACTTACTTGCTAATGCTTATAACTGAGAGATTTTTGACCTCCACAAAGACTGTTTTAGCAACCAGGAAGTACT
>NC_056749.1:631133681-631231181 GCF_019279795.1 Protopterus annectens
GGAGAGAAAGGTGCATCTTACTTGACTGCAGAGTAAGCATACTAGTGCCAGTGTACAAGAACAAAGGGGACAGTCACAGCTGCATGAATGTTCTGGAGAGGGTGATTGATAAACATATATGCAAAGTAATAGAAAAAGTCCAACTGGGCATTCCTAGACTTGGAAAAAGCATATGACAAGGACCCACAAAAGCTGGTTTTGGCAGTCCTGAGATGGTTCAAAGTCCCGGAAACATTGATAGAATAAGTGCAGGCTATGTACAAGGATTCAATGACACAAGTATGAATAGTATTAGGACTCACAAAGGGGTTCCCAGTTGGAGTGGTTATACATCATGGTTCAACTCTGACCCCACTGCTATTCATACTGGCGGTAATGGACTACATTAACAAACAGGCCAAAGAGGACAGATCAACAAAGTTGCTGTTTGCAGACAATGTGGTATTACAGGGAGACTGTACAAGAGCTTCAACAAAGGATAGGGCAATGGAATGTAAAAATCAAGGTACACACACGATAAACAGAGTTCAGATAAGAGAATTGTAATTGCAGCAAATGGGGAAATCAGAAGAAGCTAAGAATTGAGATAGAGTAGAAAATGGAATAAATTAACAGCTTCAAGTACCTGGGAGGGGTGGATGAAGAGAATGGAAGTCTAAATGAGGAGGTCAGAGGTAGAATTATAGGGGTTGCAGTCAACTGGCTCAGAGTGTCAGGGGTAGCATATGATAGAAGAATGTCAAAGAAGCTGAAAAGTTAGCTGTACAAAACAGTGGTGTCAGCACTACTCTGTGGTACAAAAACCTGGACAGTAAAGGTATAGCATATGAGGAAGCAAGAGGTTGAGATGAAGTGCGTAACAAGGGTGGTAGGACATGCACTGTGGAACAAATGAAGAAATAAGGATATCGGTGCAGAAGCCTATGTAGCTCCAATTGCAGAGAAGATCAAGGAGGACAGATTATGGTGGTTCAGGTACATGTGCTGGGAAACAGATGATAATCTGGTTAAGAAGATTTGGGATAGACAGGAAGAAGTCAAGAGGAAATTAGGGAAACAAGCCAAGAGATGGATGGATTGTGAAAAAGAAGACTTGTGACAGTCATTAGTGTTTCCAGGTTCCTTTTCTTGATGGGGCCCAGACACTAGCTAGTGAGGCTCATACAGCATGTGAAAAAAATACAAATAAAGTATAGAATGCATGATAGATGGCAACACACCTGTAATCCACTGTTAAAAAGACCATTTCCCCACATGCGCACACACACACACTTTCTCTCACACTCAAAAAATCTGAATGCCATAATCGTACAAATGCTAGCAATGCTCACAATACAGTAAAAACAGTTCTATATTACCACATTGAAAAAGCCTTTAATTGGATGGCTTTATAACCGAAAATGCTGATAAAAGAACTGTGTGTTGTAAGGTCGTGGTACAGTGAAGATTGGAAAATTTCCCCTTTCCTCAATGTAGTGTGATCTCAGAGTTGGTATATATAATTAGCACGAGGGGCACAGCCCCCCACAAAAGTGAGTTCTGTTAACCACATTTTCAGTTATAAAGTCATTCGATTAATGGCTTTTTTGATGTGGTAATATATACCCCAGAAAAACAACTATTTCCTTAGTCTCTAGGATTATGGTTCAAATGAAGTGTTAGTATGCTATGGTTTAACACGTCTAAGGTGCAGCTACCAATGCAACAGATGGGGAAAATGTCATGTGCAAAGACATTTGTGCTCAGTAAAAAAGGCAAAAATATAATTAACCTAAACTGAAGAACAAAGACTTATTTTGTAATGTGCTGTATATTAAGGAAGACATTTTAAAGCAAGCAGCACATTTTGCCAACATTTAACATAAAACACCTCTCCCCACCACATACACTGGTGAATAAAAAAAGTAGTTTATATATGCCTGCTGAAAGTTCTTTGAAAAAAAGTGTTCATAGGTTCATACTAGGCTATCTGCCCTAGGGCATTTATAAGCCTAGCCAGAGTGTGTTTGGCTTTCGCCACCCATTTTAAATTAATTTTGCTATGCCCTTTTTTGAGGTTAGCATACTGTGCCTCTGTCTAACAGTGACACAGAAGTGATACCCAGGGTAAACCTATGATCTCCCATCCACTCATCAAGATTCCTCTTGAAGAGATTCAATGAGGGACTCTGCCTAACCTGGACTGGGATTTTATTCCAGAGTGAAGGGAGCCTCTGGGTTATGAATCTATCCCTCCAGCATGTTCTATTTATTTCAGTGCTGAGGTTCAAGTCTCTCGAGCGCGTAGCTCGATGGGATTTGGATTTTCTGAGGTGCGGCATGTCCATTAATTCCAGGTTGGACATGGCTTTATACGTCAGGCACAGATCGCCTCTGAGCAGGCGGTATGCCACTGAGTAGAGCTGGAGTTTCTTTAACCGGGCAGCATATGGCATCTGTTTGAGCCCTTTGATCATCTTGAGGTACTTTTGGGGTCTTTCCAGTTGCAGCAGGTGTCTGGTAAGGTACATCCCAAAAGGGGCATTGTACTCAATTATGGGCCTGATGAGGGATGAGTAAAGAGGCATGATGACCTCCCCTGATCTAGATGTGAATCCCTTCATGATTAGGTGGGCTATATAAAATGTTTTTCTAACCACTTTGGCCACGTGGTTGTCAAATGAGAGATTGCTATCAACTTGGGTCCCCAGGTCCCTAATTACTTATTCCATACTTAATAGATTACCACCTATTTGGTAATTTGTGGGCACTTTGCTTTTGCCAAAGGGGATGACTATACACTTTTTGGCATTTAGCTTGAGGCCATGGCTCTGGCACCAGTTGTCTGTTTCTATGAGGCCCTTTTGGAGGATGCTTGTGTTGGCTGGAGAGTCGATTATTGCGCCCAGTTTGCAGTCATCTGCAAACTTGGTCAGCCACAGTCCTTCCGTGTTGGCCTGTACCTCCGAGAAATATATACCGAACAAGACCGGTCCCAGGACTGAGCCTTGTGGGACGCCACTTGTAACTGGTTTGGAGTCTGACATGGCTCCAGCAATTCTAACCATGTGGGTTCTGTCCTTGAGCCAGTTTGCAACCCATCTAGTGACATAGGGGTTTATATTTAAGCTGGTGAGCTTATCTATAATGCCCGAGTGGGGTATTGTATTGAAGGCTTTTGTGAAGTCCAGGTAGGCTGTGTGGACCACCTTCCCCTCGTCAATGGCCTTGGTGACTGTTTCAAAGAAATCAACCAGGTTTAAGAGGCAGGATCTGCCCTTAACAAAGCCGAACTGGGTAGGATCCAGTGTCTGTAGGTCCCCAATATCTTTATTTATGAGGTCCATGATGATCCTTTCCATAGCTTTGCAGACCAAGCTAGTCAGGCTTATGGGGCGATAGTTTCCAGGATCTGTTGAGGCACCACCTTTGTGGAGAGGGACCACTGTTGCTGTACGCCACTCTTTGGGTACATATCCTGTAGTAAGGCTGAGATTGAACAGTAGTTTTATGTTTGGGTTTAGCTCTTCTTGGAGTTCATGTAGGACGCAGCCCGGGACACCGTCTGGTCTCATTGATGCTGTGTTTTTTGCTTTGGAGAGGGCGGCTCTTACCTGAGCATCTGAGATGTCAGGGGGGCAGCACTCTGCTGGGATAGATATTTGCCCTTTTGGTGAGGAGGAGGGGAGATGTTTGCACTGAACCTGTCAGCTAGGATGTTGGCAATGTCTGTGGGTTCGGTGTATTTTTTGTCATTTTGGACTAATTCTGAGCATATCTGGGAATTCCCACCCAGGTTCCTAACATAACTAAAGAAAGCCTTGTGATTATCCTTAGTGTCCTGTGCAATTTTTCTCTCAAAGCTGGCCTTAGAAGATTTTATGAGTGCCTGTAGTTTTTTGCTAATACTGATCAGAGATACCTTACCTTTTTGGGATTTTGCTCTATCATGTAGTAGCTTCCTCCTTCTATTGTATAGTCTGTTTATGGCTGGAGTCCACCAGACAGCACGTTTGCCTTTGGAGGATTGGGTCTTGGTTTTATTTGGGATTGCATGATCCATGCATTCCTGAAGGTGTTCATAGAATGCGTTTATAAAAGATTCTGCGGTCTGGGCCGTATTTTCCACAGGCCTGGGGGCTTTGAAGGATTCCACCTCTGTTTTGAGGAGTGTGAAATTTGCTTTAGAGAAGTTTTTCACTGTGGTTTTCTGGGCGGGTGGGGGGGGGGTCAGGATGTGAATATCCAGTGAGATTAGTTTATGGTCTGATCTTACCAGTGAGGGATACACTTCTGGTCTGGAGCATAGAGTCCCCATGTTGGTGATGATCAGGTCCAGTATGTTTTCCCCTCTTTTGGGAGTGGTAACAAGTTATTCCATAGCATTTGAGTTTATACATTCTAGGAACCTTTGGGCTAGGGTGTTGGAGTTAGAGTAATGCTCCCAGTCTGTTTGGGTAGTTGAAGTCGCTCAATATAATGGTGTTTGGAGAGACCTTCATATTTTCCCGTGTTCTCAGGAAGGCCGAGTGGGGTTCCTGGGTTTGGGAGGGTGGTCTGTAGCAGGCTATTAACTGGAAGGCAGTTTTACCCACTGTTAGTTGCACATGGATAGTCTCTGATGCTTTGTACTGTGCCACCAACCTGGAGGTGTGGGTATCTTTGACGAATACTGATACTCCCCCTCCTTTTGTGGTTTGGTCCAAGTTTTGGGGCCGAAAAGCATGGTATAAGGTATAACCTGGTAGTGCTGGGGTGCTCTCGGGAGCCTTGAACCAGGTTTCTGTTACTGCACAGATATCGATGTTCTCCATGCTAAGGAGAGTTTCGAGTGCGTGCATCTTGAGGTTTAGACTTCTGGCGTTGAGTAGCATTACTCTTAGTTTCTTATCCCTTGTGATACCTATGGAGGTGGGTTTGTCTTTTGAGCCTTGCCTAAAAAAGGCACTATGGGGGTGGCAAGACCCTTTGCCAATATCCGAAGGCCCAGGGGTGACAGGTGCAAGCCGTCCCTAGCGAAGCATCGTGGCTTGTCGAGCATGTCATCCCAGGCTCACAGGCATTGCATCCCCTTTGAATGACACCAATACTTAAGCCAATTGTTGAAATTGATCATCTTGTCTTCATATTGTGGCATAATTCTTGGTGAGGGTAAGATGCTACTCAAGGTCAGGGTCATACCGGCCTGGGCTACATGCTTAGAGAGCTCCTCTATGTCTCTTTTCATGTAGTCCAGGGAGGTACGTCTCAGGTCATTCACACCAGCATGGACAATTACTGAGTCATATTTGTACTTGCCTTGGAGTGACCTGAGTGCTTGTGTTATGTGGCGGATCCTAGCGCCCAACAGGCAGCTCACCATGACCTTCTTGTTCAGCCTGGTGTGCGGGACGTCAGTGTGCCTGACGATAGAGTCACCTATTACAAGTGTATCAGGTGTGTTGTTTAGCCTTAAGGGCTGTGACTGTTTGGCACACTGGCTTTGTGAGCAATGTGTTGCACGTGTTTTGTTTTGGGGTAGCGGTTGCTTGGGTGTCTGCTTTGGAGGTCTCTGCTGCTTAGTGAGATTTTTATTTAGAGCCTCTGAGTATGTTTTTGTGTGTTTATGTGCTTGGTTTGCTGTCGTGGTAGGACTATGTGAGACTGGAATTGTAGTGAGTGTGGTTTCCTTCTCCTCCTGACTGGTTACGCCAGTACTGAGTTGAGAGAGCTTAGCCTCCAGTTTGGCTATATGATTGCATCTCTCACATGTGTTGGAATTTGTTGGGAGGAGGAGAGGGTTGTCTGTGTACATGAGGCAGTTGTAACATTGCCTCAAGATTCCCAGATTCACCAGCTGGACCGGAGAGGAGATTGACAACTGACCTTTGGACATGCTAGAATAGTATTGGGAATTCCTTTATAATTGGAAAAAGGGCCAATGGGGAACAAGGTACTCAAGGGGAGTTTGTGAGTGTGTAGTGCTTTTAATTTTTTAGTGCTGACTTATATAATTGCTTTAGTGAGCAAGTGCCAGGTAACTTAAATGCAATGTGTTACAGGTAACTTAAATTCAAAAATGACAAACAGTAACTTTCTTTCAAGTGAAACAAGGAAATAAGTACAGTAAGCAATGCAGATATCACTAGGGATCCACAGAAGCACTGAAAAGCCGCGTTTTAGGTGGAATTAGCATTTCAGGGAAATAACAAGCAAACAAACAAGCATACAAACAAAGCTAGATTCAGCAGGCCTGTATCTAGTCTATGCTGCAGCAAACAAGGTGTACCAATTTCAGTAAGAAACAGTTCAAATATGCAGGCACTATAAGCCTTTAACCAGAAATTCCCAGCTCAGAAGGGCAGAGTCCAGCCTCTCCTCCCACAAGAGTGCAGACCACAAACCTTCTTATTGTAAAATAACTGGCCTGAAGCCCAAGTGCTTAAACCAGAACTAATACACTTTTAGAATAACAGACACTGAGCCCTCAATCAGCAGTTCCCAACTTAGAAGGATGTAAGCTACCTGTCTTGCCACCACAGTGCAGGCCACAAACCTTCCTAATGTAAAACAACTGGTTTGAAGCCCAAGTGCTTAATCCAAAAGACTTAGAATGATAGCTACACTTTAATCAAGTTACTACCAAGTAGTAATAAATACAATTGAATACTTTAAAGAATGCCTGGATTAGTGCTCAAGTTATACAAACAAAGCTAGATTCAGCAGGCCTGGATCTAGTCTATGCTACAGCAAACAAGGTGTACCAATTTCAGTAAGAAGCAGTTCAAATATGCAGGCACTATAAGCCTTTAACCAGAAATTCCCAACTCAGAAGGCCAGAGTCCAGCCTCTCCTCCCACAAGAGTGCAGACCACGAACCCTCTTAATGTAAAATAACTGGCTTGAAGCCCACGTGCTTAAACCAGAATTAATACACTTTTAGAGTAACAGACACTGAGCCCTCAATCAGTAGTTCCCAACTTAGAAGGATGTAAGCTACCTGTTCTGCCACTACAGTGCAGACCACAAACCTTCTTAATGTAAAACAACTGGTCTGAAGCCCAAGTGCTTAAACTAAAAGGCTTAGAATGAGTTACACCAAGCAGTAATAAATACAATTGAGTACTTTTAAGATGACGCAAAAGCAAAATAAAGTAGGAAGAAACACAAATACAGTAAAAGCAGATACATTTTTTTTTTGAGTGAGCAAGTAAGATGGGCCCAGGAGGAGTATCCAAGTGCAAATTTACAAGAGTTTCAGTTTCAAAGTCACCAAGATTAACACCAAAACAAAAACAGGGAGGGTGCGTGAGGACCTACTGAAAAAACAGAGTCACAACTTCATATTGCTCAATGCAACACAAACAAGTTAACCTTTCCTGGATTATGTAGATAGTTTTGACACCTCAGGAAGAATGTGGGAGAGGGTATATCAACACTGACAAAAAAATGGAAGTCTTGTAATATGCCATTCAGCAAATGTATTTTCCTGAGCATTTACAATGGCTGTTAAACAGTTAAGCACTGCTCTGTGAACACAAATCAGAGTAATTTGAGTAAAAAAGTGAAAATGAAAAATGGGTTCCAAAGACTGTACTACAAGCCTGTGACTCTCACTATTGCCATTCTGTTTACGTGGAAGTTAAAACAAAAATGATTCCCTTATGTGTAGCATGGCTTGCATAAAGTGGGCTTGATGTGGATTCTGGGAAAAAAGCTCTAAGATCACTTTGTAACAGTAGGTCTATTGCGATACAATCACCATAACCACTTAATAGTTCTGCTACATTAAAACAGAGTAGAAAGATGTAATGAAATAACTGAGATATAGAGGCAAGCCATTATTTATTGTATGTATTTATACTTGTTGACTAGGTAAGTCCCAGTAGACCAATGGCTTTTTTTCCGGGAGACCTAAGGTGGTATTCATGCTGACTAGGGGACATTTGGCCATGGTGGTGGGAAATTTATCCTTTTGTTTTTGATAAGTGTCATGGGGTCTTTTATGTCCACCTTAGCTACTACCATCTCAGGCAGATGGGAGCTCAATTTAATGTCTCATCTGAAGGATGGCACGCCCAGGAGTACAACACTCCCCTTATGCTCCACTGTAATGTCAATACTGGGAAATTAATGCAAGTAGCTGTAAAGGTGGGAGGCTGGCATAATGGTTAAGGTATTTACCTTGCAAATAAAAGGTGCAGGGTTTGATTCTCATATAGTGTAATTAGCTGGGCTTAAAATGGCCTGTAAGAGCAGTTAGACTAGTAATAATCTATGAACCTGGCATGGGGATGCAACTCACAGCCTTCTGCTGTAAAGGTGAGTTTGCTACTTGTTGAGTTATTAAGACTACAAATAAACATGTTAGCTCTCCGTTCCCCCTCCAAAAAAAAAAAACAAAACAAAGAACAAAAAAAACAGCATACCTCCTCAGAAAACAGCACTAATAAACACAAAAGAATGTACCAAGCAAAAGCAGAGACCTAGTACCTAGTGCTCAATTTCTGGTTTGCTAAAATAATACCAATAAAAAAAATTAGTTGTGAATGTTCTGGGATAACACCATATCTCTCAGCTTATTTGATCAAGAATTCTGGACAAAACCAAAAATAATGAGGGGATAAAATCAGGATTTTTTTTTTTAATATTATCCTAATTCAGTTAAAAAGTAAATAGAACAACATGTTTTGCATCAGTATGCTTTTATTTATTTATTTATTTATTTTTTGAACAATAAAAAGAATAAAGCTCTAATGACTGGTATTATCGACTGCCAGTAATCTTGACTGATTTACCAGAAAATCAAAAATGTTATGTGGGAAAGGAACATCTGAAGTAAAATCAGGGACATTCTGCAACATGGGGATAGTTGAGGGGTATGTATCACTCAAAAGGGAATGTATGGTCATAATAGCTCATTCCAGTATTTGAATTCTTTTTTAGATGTGTGGGATTTTAAAATGATGCAGCTATACCATTCTGAATGTTTTATAACTGTCTATGAACAACTCTCAGCTGAAGAATTTATAAATGTGTAGTTTTAATGACTGAGATAGATAAAACTGCATATCCTTAAATTCTTAAACCAATGCTTCTTCATTTTGCAGACAGTTTAGTATGGTTTGACATTACCATAACATCCATAGTACCAACAAGCAAAATAATTAAAGAAAATGAAGCCATAGTCAACTTTCCATTGTTAAAATATGGAACACAATACTACCTCTCATAAAGTGGAATAAATGGACAAAATGTACATAATTTCCAATCAGCTAGGGAGGGAGCTCACAATATGGTGAAAATGTTACTTGTTTTTCTACAAACCCACTTCAACCATTAGAGACCCTTAGGAGAAGCAACTTAAGTTGCAAATGTCCAAGGCCACTGATAGCGAAGCTAAGCAACCCCCCTCAAAAAAAAAAAAAAACATTTACACACGCGCACACACACACGCACACACACAACTCCAGTCAACGTCGTGCCATCAACAATACAGGTAAGAGCAGGCTTGTAACATCATGGATACCCTACTGTCCATAATATCAACAAGCAAAAGAATTATAGAAACTACAGCCATAATCAACCTTTCAGCTTCAAAATGGTGAATATTACACTATCGTGTACAAAGTGGAACAGATGGATAAAATGTGACACATTATGGTTAAACTGTATATTTTAAGTTCTTTGATACCCCCACTCCCTCTTTGCTTGCCAGATCAGTCATTTGGTTACAACATAATATTTTTATTTTACACTATTTATAAGACAGTTATTGTTTTACCACATATCCAGCTCTTCATATTCTCTCTTAGAATATCTAGTTACAAATTCCTAGTGACAAACATATTTAGCCTTGCTTCCCAACTCAGTCATTACTTCATTCTACTCACTACATTGCTAATACTTTGATTTTTTTGACCCACATACATGCATGGGCACACACACACACACACACACACACACACACACACACACACACACACACACACACACACACACACACACACACACACTCTCACTCACTCACTCACTCACTCACTCACTCACTCACTCACTCACTCACCTATCAATTACAGACGGTTGTATGACTGTACACCTCAGATATTTGCTTGACATCAAGTGAATGAATAAATTCATAAATAAAGGCCCAGAAATGTATCTCATCTTTCTTACGCCAGAACCATACAGTGGAAATTCTGTCTGTCCTCTCAACTTAGTTTAAGAATCAGAAACAATGAATGAAAACAGGAACAGCTTTTAAACATCTCTTATATATTTCTGGACAAAGCCAAAAATTAGGGGTGACAAAAAGGGACAAATTTTAATTATTATTTTATGTATTTGTATATCAGATAAACCAAATGGGCAAAGTGTAATTTATCAGAGTTGATCCTGGAGCACCGTCTGGTTAAGTGACTTGCACAAAAGTCACAAAGTAGGCAAGTGATGGTGAAAGGATTCAAACCATGTACCTTTTACTAAATAAAGCAGTTCATTAAAACAAGTGCCAGGCAATTCCGTATCACTTAAGATGCTAACAGAATAGTACACATTGCATGGATGTGCATTCTGAACAATAACACTATGAAACTGTAATGACTAATATTATTGACAGTAATCCTCAGTGATTTATCAGAAAAAATTTTTTAATGTAGACTTTGTTGACTGGGTTAGTTCTATTAAGCTAGTGACCTCTTTTCAGGGTAGACCCGAGGTGATATATATACTACTAGGGTAAATTTGCCTAGGGCATCAGGGAACTTCCCCTAACCATCAATTTTGCAAGTGGGACCCATTTTGTTGGAGCACTTCCTTTTTCTATTCCAGGTGCAGAGGAGACCCGGAGAAACACAAAGGTAGATGGAGAGAGAAGGAGATGATGGCGAGGTGAAAGAAATGAAGGAGGAAGCAAATATCGAGAGTGGAGAATATATGCAGGATTTGAGGAAATGTTGCAAATAAAAAAACTGCTTGATGGAGATGAGTCAGGATGTATAATTACAACCCACCAGTTGGGAGGGTTGTGGAATGACTCACTGAAAGAAGTGGTGGTGTAGAGAGAGCCAGAAAATGAAGGAGATGTTCCCTGGTGGGGGGGGGGCATTATGTAGAAAATACATAAGGTGGATATAGAGACAATCCTGAAGAATAGTGGTGAGAGGGAAAAGAAAACATATGTAGAGAAAGTAAATGAAGGCCAAAGTGGAGTAGCAGAAAAGAATGTACAAGAAAATTAAAAACACAAGTAAGTGGTAAAGATTTTAAGTAAAGAAGACAAATAAATGGACAGGAATGAAGTATGGTACAATTTAATGGTGCCTTTGGGTATAAACACATGAGGTAAGACCATTTATTCTTATTAACAAAGAGACAATGTGTGAAATATTTCAGATTGTTTTTTTCAATTGAACATTTTCTTGGAGAACATGAAAAAGGCTGTAACCCATGGAATCTTTGTGTGTTAAAAGCATTTAACATGGAAACAAAGTAGAAAAATTCATGTAGAATTTCAAACAATGGTAGAAAGAGAGACTTTGAAAGGACATTTGAAAGCTTTATATAAAGAAGTACTGGAAATTGCAAAAGGTTATGGACTGGTGGCTGATAAAAAATAGAAAGAGAAAAAATGATACATATTCCAAACATGATAAATGTTGAGGGGAATAGGGGTGTTGTAAAATACTGGTTACAATGCAAAACATGTTTTCTTTTTCTTTTTTTTTTTGTGGAAAAGGACATTTGATAAGTAACCTTGACAAAAGGAAATGTTATATTTGTGGGGAAATGGGGCATCTTGCAAAAAATTGTGACTTGAAATGTTATAAGTGTAACAAATGTGGACATTTATGGATGGGTTGTAAAAATGAAAATAAGAGTAAGGAAAAAGAAAGAGAAGAAACTGAACAAAGAGAGGACATTTTAGAATTAGTAAAAACAGAAGAAAAATTAGATGAGAAAATAAAGAGGACACAAAAGGCTCTGAAATAAGTGATGAAGAAATTAAGAAGAAAAAAAGAGAAAAAAAAAATATTTTGGTACAAGACCGAAAAAGAAAATTTTAAGGGATAAGTACACAAGACAAAAAAATTAAATGAGTGAAAAAGAATATATGCAGACAATGATTGGGGCCTGGTGCAATGGTTAAGTTGTTTGACTCACAGACAGAAGGTATAGTGTTTAATTCTCCCCTTGGGGTGGAAAATGGCTAGGCTTAGAAGGACGTTTTAAGAAACTTAGTCTAGTAATTAGCTATGACGTTATGAAACATGAATTTAAAGAAAAGAGAAAATTAAAATTTTAGAGTGCTTTCTGTAAATATGAATAGTATTAAGAATATAGTAAGAAGAACAGGAATTTTGAAGTGGTGTAATACATGTGATGTAACTGTAATTATATTATAAGATACAATATTTTTAACAAATCAAGAAAGATTACAAACCGAGAAAGTTTTGGGAGAAAAGATAATCTGGAATTTGGGAAATTAGATGTTCTGGGAAACCTGCATTCTGTAGAAATACAGTAAAGATATTTGATGGAACCTTAGCAAAAAATGGTAAGACTAATCATTGTAGATTTAAAATGGAAAGAACAAGTATATATAATTATAACATTATATGCTTATCCTAATTGTAAATAAAGGGAAAGCTTATTTCATCAGATTTTAGACTATGTAGTGATAAATATGCATATTATAATAACGAGGCTTTAATTGTGATTTAAGAGGCAAGTGTAAAAAGAGAGGAAATGATATAAGAAAAATAGAAGTTATAAGGTGTGGTAAGTTAAAACTTTTGGGCAAAAATTCATGTACTTACAATGAGGTATGTATAGAACTAAAACAGATTATTTTATGTATTAGAAGGTTTAGTTATAGGAGAAAGGGAGCTAGTTGAAATAAGATTTTCTGATCATCTTGCAATATGGCTAGAGATAAAGACAAACAATTAATATATAAAATAGGTAAAGTAATAAATAAGGATAAATGAGAAAGCATAGAATGAAGTAGGAATGAGATTAGTAATACAGTTATGGAAAGCATATTACAATGAAAACATGTTAGAAAATTGGTGTGAAAAGTGGATGATATTTAAGGAAGAATATATATTTTTTCCAGTGGCAGTATGATGTGAGAAAAGTAGAGAAAGAAAAATATAAGAGAACATATAACGATGCATTGGAAGATTTAGAACATAATGATAGAAAGTACTTTGACAAAGAAAAAAATTATATGGAAGAAACCAAGAAAAAATATAAGAATTGTTATATAAGCAAAGATATTTTTACAAGGAAAAAGAGAAGTATTGAATTACTTAAGCAGATTAGTAAAGGAAGATGATAGTGTAATATGAGAGATAAAAATGTAAAAGGAGAAATAGAACTCAGGAAAATCTTATGAATAGTGTAGTACAATATGCATAGGAAATGTTTAAAGAAAAAGGAAGGTAATGAAAAGTGGAACATATTCTCTTTTTTCTGTTAACTTTTTTTTAAATAGTTGGAAAAGGAGATTTCTTTAAATGAGCTGGATAAAGTAAAAAAAAAACTGGAGACTGATAGTAGATTTTTATGAAAATAATATAAAAGAGATTTGAAACTAAAATGGAAAATATTATGGAAGATAGCATATATAGTACAAAAGGGAAGGGATGTCAAGAATTATTAATGCTATAGAACGTGTGGATGATAGTATGACCAGAAATGAAGAGGCAATTTATGATAAGAAACCTTACTAAGGCATACGTGGACATGAAATCTTGTGGGTAATATTGAAAGAATATAATTAAGTAAGAAAGTTAGGAAATTATGTATATCAGCATGCTTGTAAATGTCTGTCTAAGCCAAGAGGTACATATGAAGAGTGATGTAAGACAGGTATGTACAAAGAGTTGCTTAGTCTTTGCATTAGTTATAAATGTGATAGTATGTAAAACTGCAAAATGAAGGCAGCAGGATATATAACACCCGAAGGGTTAAGAATTCCAGTTATGTTAACATATGCAGATGACTTTATAAAAATTGCAAAAAACAAAATTTGGATAAAAGTAATTTGCACACATGAGTACATAGAGATTATAGGGATGGCATTAAATAAAGAGAAAATTAAAGGTTTAGGGGATGTAGTAAAGATCATGGGTGCATATTTTACAATGAATGATTTTTTTTTGCAATGGGTATAAAGATTGCGAATATATATGCAAGTAGAATTTAATGAGAAAAACAGTAGAAGAAGTAAAGTAAACCTGTCTTTTCTGGAGAACATAAATTATTCAGAAAAAAGGCTTACTTGATAAATTCAGTACTGATGGGAAAAATAGCATACTCAGCAAGTATATCCATGTTGTCAACACTATTTGAAAAAGAAGTATTGCAAATAATTTGTTTTCATTTATATGGAGTTCTAGAGTAAACCCAATAAAAGGATGAATTTTGTATGTAAATAAAGGAGTGGGGGTTAGGGTTAATTAACCCAGTGGCATATGCTGCTTCATTAAATTTGTACAAAGTATTAAAATGGATACATGAAAAGGATGAGAGATTAGTAGTAAAATTATATAAAAATAAGTATGATAAGTTTGGGGGTATGATAAAAAAGAGAAAATGAGTATATAAATGAGGAAATAACATGTTACCAAAAATATTTTTGTGGAAAATAAAAATTGATGCTATAGAAAAAGATAGAAAAATATGGTATAATAATGTAATGAAATATTACTATGTAAAACCATAAGAATATTTAACAGAGGACAAGAATTAAAGCTATAAAATAAGAAGCAAATAATGTAATCAGAAAATAGATGGAGACTGGAAATAGATAAATTGCCAGTGAAGGGAAATGAAGGAAAATATGCCATACTGAAGAAAAGTGAAGAAGAAACTACAGAACATGTGTTTTTGAAATGTAAAATATTAATAAAGATATGGAAAAAGGTATGGAAAGAATATTTTTTGAAGATATAAAAGAAGTGGATAAAATAACCATGGATATGATTAAATATGGATATTATAAAAAAAGAAGTATGTTAAAAGAATAGATAAAAAGCTATTTTATATGTGTTGTATGGAATGAAAGAATAAAATTTTTAATGGTAAATCGATTTTAGCAATAAGTAAAATCAGATGGTTATGGAAAATGAGTGGAGGTCTAACAGGGGTGAAAATGTTGTATGACTTTGTAAACAGATTTGTGTGTGTGTGTGTTTATATATACACACACACTTGTAAATATTTGTAAATATTTTGATAGGTGCCATGGGGTCTCTTACATTCACCTGAGCTATCACCAACTCAAGCAGGTGGAACCTCAGTTTAAATTCTTAACCAAAGGACAACACATTCTGAAGTGCAGCATCGGTCTTGTGCTGCAGTGCAGTGTTAGCAATCCATCTACATGGTGTGAGACGAGAACCCACAGCCTTCGGCACTAAAAGGGAGAATTCGACCTATTGTATCACTGACACCAAGATGAGGGACAGGGCATAATTAGTGAGGCAAAATCAGTGTTGTTCTGCAAAATTGGAGACAGATAAAAGACAGACTACTCTAATTCACTTAAAAAGTTAACAGAACAGGTTTTCAGGCAACATGCATTTTCTGAACATCTGAACAAAAAAATAAAAAAAATGAAACTCTAATAATTTGCATTACTGCCTACATATAAACCTTAAGGATTTTTAACCTGCCATGATTTATCAGAAAATGAATACAGAATGGAAGGTTTGGCAGTTACTGCAGAGGATTATAACTTTAATCTCTTGCTGAACTGCGTCCTGTAGTCAAGGGTACAGGATTTGATTCTTTCTACCTATTTTTCCTACTGGTAACTTTAATTAAGTTACTTAATCAGGGAGTGCTCCTGGTTTACCCATTTACCTAGTTTAAAATATGGAAAAATAAAAAGATATGTCTTGTATATGAGGTCAAATACTCTTGACCATTTTCTGAACAATAAGAGAAGTGCCAAATGATGGTATGACCCTAATGAAAATAATGGAGCAGACCCCCCGTGCAGCCATCCCAAAATGTCACCCCATTTATTTATCTGTGTTTCTTGGCTGGGAAAGTTCAAGTGGGCAGAGCCCATTTTCAGTGGAGGCCTGGGGAGAAAAGCTCCATCATAGTAATTTATATTAACAAGTGAATTTCAGACAGTTCTCAGAAAAACAGAAGTTAAATTTCTCAGAAAACAAACATAATTACAAGACAGGTATATACAGTAAAGTATTTACATCAACAGTTTAAGTCTATACAGTTTTTTTAGCTCAAAAATCTTGCAGGATGTAAATGGATTGAGACTGCGGAAGGGTAAAAATTGCTGTAAAGACGTTTCGTTTCTTACATTTCAGTAAAGAAAGGTTTGCAAGATATGTAAACAAGCCATAACATTATGCAGGAAAGGATATTTTTAGTATTCTATAGGTTTGTATATAGGTTTGTATAGAGTTCAAGAAATGAAGTAAGTTATAAAATTATGTAGGAGTGAAGGGGAGATGTTAGTATTGTTTGAGAGGACATTGGCAATAACATATGACTGAGAGCATGGTTAAGAATTAGTTCTATTTCAGCTGCCTGCTCCAAATTAGTATTTCTAGGTTTATAACTAAGGTAGACAGGGGAAGAATGAGAGGGGAAGACCCATGGATGGGGCAGTTAGAATGAGAAAGATGAGAAGTGTTGTTTAAAAGGGGGGTGAATACTGGTGCACTGATACAAGTGCAGGAGGCAGCATTGTTAGGGGTGTAATTATTCAAGCAGAGGAGGGCAAAAAGTTTGTGATAAGCAGTAAGAAATTTGTGCTTTTACTAGAGGTCTTTTACCATAAAACACCATTGAAACATGTCAGTGTGCACACTATTTTCTTCTTTACTTTTACAATGACCACAGAGATTTTGATTTAATTAAAAAAGCTTTTATTAAGGTTTTACGGAAAAAACAATGCTGACCATTTAATGAACAAGGCAGCATCACATTGGGAACAGGCAGCGTGAGCAACAGTAAACTTTTCTTTATTTGAAACTCTCATTTCTTCAAAATGCATGTGACAATTCATTAAACTGTAACAGATGTCCAGGAATTCAGTCAAGTATTATATAGAGAAGCAGTAATTATGGGATATCTGAAGGGTGCAGGAATTCAAAAGACAAATGTGAAATGAAGCCTACTGGACACACATATTTTTCATGAAAAGCTCTTGTGCACAATCTGGTGAAATGTCTTTGTCAGACTCACACTAGACAAAGGTTGACAGAATCAAAAGCTGCACTACAAGAAACAAGTCATTGACTACTCGTATCCTTAACTCTTTTGTACCAAACTGTTGTAGCCCAACACAATGCATTTCATACCACTGCACTTGAAAAAAACCAAGTTGAATTAAAAATTCATTCATGGTTCATACTTTAACTTTAAACATGTAAACTTCATGGCGTGCAATTTATTCACAGTCAAATAAGCAATATTTTAAATAGTTTTTTAGGGAGGGTTAAAACCTTGTCTGGTAATTAGTGTGGAGGATTAATGTTAAAGATCAAGGTTACAGGGTTTGATTCATTCATTGATCAAGTTACCTTAATCAGGAAACCCCCACCTAACATGAGCATATTTCGTTTTATAGAGCTTTGGTAAATATTGTTATATCTGGTATACAACTTAATTGTTTAGGCACTGAATTTCCTGCCTTAATAGCACTCCAGTAGAACCATACATCTTAACTTTCAATGATTTTCAGGTATGTTCCTGATTTTGACTCAAATTCTAGCTGTGTCTCCCTTAATCTCTCCTAAAACTGGTGACTTTTGTGGAAAAAGGGATGAATTACACTTAACAACAAAAAAGTCATAGATTTTAAATATTGCTCTTATAAACTTAGAAAGTTGCTAGAGTAACATGGTTTGTGTTAATGTACATTTTCTCATGGATTTGAGTCTGAAATTCAAACGCATGCCATTATTTAGTGACTTCAATCCTCAGATCATCCCAGTGATTTGCCGGAAAACCACAAATTTTATGAGGAACAGGCAACTATTATGAGGCAAAAATCTGGACAGTTGAGAGGTATGCATGTTGTCATTGCCTCTGTTCTCTTCATAGTGTAGCCTGGTGGAAGTAATTTCGCTGGGTTTTAAGATGGCTAGTACTTTGGCCAGTGTGCATTGGAAAAATGGTACTAATATTTTTTTCTCTGTTCTGTCATTAGGAGATCCAGACTCAAGTATAGAAGATTTTACCTGTGTCTACTATAAATGGGAATATATGGAATGCAGATGGCAACCAGGAAAAAGTGTCCCTCAACACATGGACTACACACTGTTTTACTGGTATGTGGAATTATGTGATTGAGAACAGAGATGTAGTATAAGACAGAATGCTACATAAATGTTAATTTCCTTATGACAGTAATATCTTGTAAATGCGGATAATTCCTTTATCTGAAGTCTGATAAATTTCACAATTGCTTCTACATTTGTTTACTGCATGGAGCTTTTTGTTGTGTTGGCAGTCAGTCATTTATTTATTAACTATGTAAATTAGCTAATCAAAAGCACCTTATTCAGCCATGTTGATTCAAAACAAAACAGTAGAACTGCATACAGAATAACTAAATTGTGTCATCATTGTCACAGTAATTGGTGCAGGGTAACATTACATTGCATTTGTAATGATGGTACCTATACTGTGACCTCAGTATGAGAACATATCAGAGGTGTGCAAGATACCAGTTTAAATCTCAGAGTGAGTAAATATGTCTTGTACTTTGCTACTAATTTTAGAACAGAACTGCACTGCTGTTAAGTGCATTGTCTGTAGTGTAGCAGTTTAATGTGAAACCATTTCTTCTTCATGGGGACTTATACATCCTGCTCAACTATCCAGACTGTTGCTCATAACAGGGGTATGACCCTTCTGTATTGCCCGCAGATGTGAATGCCTCCTTTGTTCTTGTACAATGGCACCAGAGTGCCTATTCTGTAGTCATTTGGGGTATACTGCTCTTTTTTTGTAACATGATGATTTTCTCCAGGAGCCATTTTTCTCCTAATGCACCCAACATCTTGATCACTTCTGCTGTCACTTCATCAACCTGCTACTTTCCTTGAATTCATTTTCTTTAGTGTATTTTGTACTTCTTCTAGGTAGGTTCTCTTATCCTCATTCATTCTTGGCTGTGTATGCAGCAGTAGAGCTCCTGTGGGGTATATTTAATTTAGAAGATTATTGAAGTACTTCTTCCATCTCTCCATGGTGACCTCAGGACTACTGAGCATATTGTTGCTGGTTCCTTTATGAATGGTGTCTGTCAGCTATCTGCTCTGTCCTTCTGTTGTTGTCTTGCAACCTAATGTAGTTTTCTTTTGTTATCTCCTGAGTAACTTTCCAGAAGCTGGTAGATGTTGTCTCACACCTTATTCTTTGCCATGGACTGCTCTGTTAACTTCTTTGCTATGCATGCAATACTACCTTTTAGCCTTACCCATCTTTTCTATCCCTCACTTCTTCCTGCACGTGTTAATTTCCTGGATTTCTGCTTTTCACCATCAGCTTTCCTTATACACCTTATTTCCATACCTGGCTCACCTGCTGACCTATTGTGTAAGCTTTAAGCATTCTGTTTTGAGATACTGTCATCCTTCTTCGTCTCCACCTATTTCCACTTATTCATGAGGTGTCAAGAGTCCTAAGCATTTCCTTAAACTTATTTGCTTTCTCTCTAGTAATCTACCTGGTCTTCAGCCTAGTCCCTGTTGAATTTAGGGCCTTCTCTGGGTGGCCAACAATTTCACTAGGGATCACTCTGCAATCACTAATTTGAACACAGTGCCTCTTCCTTACTAATAGAAAGTCTACCTGAGTTGCATGCTGACCACTATTATATGTGATCTTGTGACTGTCTGTGTTAAACCATGTGTTTGCCACCATTATTAAACCACTTATTGGACAGAAGTCCAGAATGTCCTATTTATTATTCTTGTTGCATATAGCCCAGGCAGTCTTTATATCCCATTCTATCTGCACCATCATGAGCATTCATTCAGGTTACCCATTATGAACACCAACTCATTTTATCCCAATTTATTGAAAAGGTCCTGCAAATACTGCCTTAATGTTCTCTTTTCCTACCCATTGCACCCCTGCTGTGGAGCAGAGGCTTAGAAAGTGAAACACTGTTCATCTTTACAGTGGAGTCTGATTGCTGTGAGTCTGTCAATGACTTTAATGACATCACTCAATGTATTCAGAAGAATGTCTCTCAACAGGATTCTCTCAGCATTTCTAGTCTGTCCTCTTCCTGAACCACAGACTCTGACTGCCAGGCCACAAGACATCACTGGGACTCCTTTCCACCTTTTCTGCTATTTAAGCAGAATATTCAGTGTTCTTCTTACTATTATGTCATGCACTTCTGAGCTACACTGTATTAGTGAAACTATATTCAGTGCATCAGTCCTTGGTCTACTTTTGGTAGGTTGCTTGGTCTTTCTGTCATCTGTGACCTATCACAGATAACCTACTGTAAACAGTTGGACACTGGACAGTAGCTTACTGACCCAATGCTGCTGGTGTTTATGGCAGGCACACACACTGACCAATAAGGTATGTAAACCCTTCCCGTTTTAGCATGGGTCCCTGGCACAGGCCAAAATAGGTTGGCTGCTTGACTCACTTAGCACCTTTACCTCTCTCTTGGCAACACTACTCAACATTATGAAATCACTAAGAGCCAATATTTTCACTGCAGACTCTGTCTTTGGCTGTATATAGTGTTTTTGGTGGACATTCCTCCTTAGGGAGAGTTCATTAGAATGAGAGGTGTAGCATTCCACTGTTGTTCTGATGACATCCAGTTGTACATTGCTTTTCCTCAGGTAGAGAGGGTGAGTACTCTTTCCTGATGATGTTGGAAGCTACTCTTCAATGATGACACTAAATAGTTCACTAGCTTCCAAAGGCTTTCAAAGACAATAAAGCACTTTATGCTGCTATGCTCTTTCTCTTTCTGTAGCAGCAGTCCTTGAAGCAGGTAAAGCTGTGTGTGTTGCAAAGAATTATAATTAGGTCACTGACTATAAACGTTATTTTCAATGTGAATTTCTTGGCATCCATTTCTCAAACACACAATAAAGCTGCTTCTGATCCTGTTCATAATCCTCATTTAATCACATCAGTTACAATTTATCAAGAAGTTGCATTCTCTGTAAGTCTAAGAAATGCCTCACAATACTGACAAGAATGCAATAACAGTTTACCCATATGGGATGACAAGACAAAATCCTCACACATACAATATACGCCCACGAGTTATAGCATTCACTGAGGTATATACGCAACAGGGCCTGATGTTTACATTCCTTAAGAGGCCTTTTTTATGACTGACCACATGAACACACGTTATATTGCTATAAAAAATTATCTGTTAAAACATGGAATACTGTTTTTAAAATACTTCTAAATATTCTGTTCATGAGCACAGCACAAATTGCAGGTCAATGGACTGAAGTTGTGAAGACTGTATAATTAGGCTTATGCTTAATTCATCAGCTGAACATCTCTGGTATCTACACCCAGATTTGCAGCTTAGTTTATCGCTGTGTTGCCCTTGCACTTTCTATCATTCAGGAGTAATGTCTCCCAGAGCTATTGTAAGCAACTACAGAAGGGTCCTTGTCCATCAGATCAGTAAGCAGGAAAGTTCTATTCATGAAATTAGTCTGTCAGAAAGCTTTTGCTATATAGTCTCAGTTTTTATAATAGTAGAGATGCTCAATGTTTTATGTAAAAGTTGGGGCAGCTGTGAGGCATTTGAGGCTGTATTCTGTGACAACTACCCCTTTACCGGCAGTCCTCCTTAAGCCAAAGCACTTGTTTGGTCATATAACTTATACCAGTCTTGTTACAAACGTGGACCAAGGAGAAACACAAATGAAATACCCAACATTGTAATGGGTCTTCAATATCAGGCATGTCACAACCTCTTATTTCCACAGCTAAAGAGGTCTACCTGTCAAAACTGTATTCAGATATCTCATCTGACAACTGCTTGTAAATTAATATACAAATCCCACTTTTCAGCACTTCTTGGTTTAATTGAGAAATAACCACTAACAAAATGTTTAGGTCAGTAATTGTAGTCAACCTCAAAATCAATAGGACCAGTAAACCACTCTGGGGTTGCATGCTACAATTTTCATAAATCAAAACTTAACACTTGATCTTAGCCAAAAGGCTATGAATCTAGCTTTGTTTATATACTTGTTGTTTGTTTGCTTGTTATTTCCCTGGAAGCTAATTCACCTAATACGCAACTTCTCAGCGCTTCTGTGGATCACTAGTGATATCTGCATTGCTTACTGTACTTATTTCCTTGTTTCACTTGAAAGAAAGTTACTGTTTGTCGTTTTTGCATTTAGTTACTTGTATCACATTGCACTCAAGTTACCTGGCACTTGCTCACTAAAGCAATTATATAAGTCAGCACTAAAAATTAAAAGCACTACACCCTCACTCCCCACTGGCCCTTGTTTTCAATTAAGGATTTCCCAATATTATTCTAGCATGTCCAAAGGTCAGTTGTCAATCTCCTCTCCGGTCCAGCTGGTGAATCTGGGAATCTTGAGGCAATGTTATAACTGCCTCATGTACACAGACAACCCTCTCCTCCTCCCACATAACACAAATACTTGCGAGAGATGCAGCTATTTAGCCAAACTGGAGGCTGAGCTCTCTCAACTCAGGACTGGCAAGACCAGACAGGAGGAGAAGGCAACTACACACACCACAAAACCAGCCTCACATAATGCTACCACTCCACTGAATCAAACACATAAACACACAAAGACATACTCGGAGGCTCTGAGTAAAATTTACCTAAACAGCAGAGGCCTCCAAAGCAGACACCCAAACAACTGCTACCTCAAGACACCCCACAAGCAACACATAAACCACAAAAGCAGTGTGCAAAGCAGTCACAGCCCTTAAGGCCAAATACAACACCAAACATACTTGTCATAGGTGACTCCATAGTCAGACACACTGACGTCCCACTCACCAGGCTGAACAAGGAGAGGGTCACAGTAAGCTGCCTATCGGGTGCTAGAATCCGCCACATAACACAAGCACTGGTCACTCCACAGCAAGTACAAATATGACACAGTCATTGTCCATGCTGGTGTGAACGACCTGAGACGTACCTCCCTGGACTGCATGAAAAGAGACATAGAGGAGCTCTCTGATTATGTAGCCCAGGCAGGTATGACCCTAACCCTGAGCAGTATCCTTCCTTCACCAAGAATGATGCCACAATATAGAGACAAGATGATCAGCTTTAACAATTGGCTTAATGTCTGGTGTCATTCAAAGGGGATCCAGTGTCTGTCTGCCTGGGATGACATGCTTGACAAGCCACGCTGCTTCACAAGGGACGGCTTGCACCTGTCACCCCTGGGATTCCGGATATTGGCTAAGGCTCTTGCCACCCCATAGTGCCTTTTTAGGCAAGGCTCAAATTCTAAACCTACCACCCTAGAAAACAAAATGGGAAGAAATTGAGGGTAATGCTGCTCAATGCCAGAAGTCTAAATCTCAAAATGCACGACTCGAGGCCCTTCTCAGTATGGAGAACATCGATGTCTGTGCTGTAACTGAAACCTGGTTCAAGGCTCCTGAGAGCACCCCGGCACTATTAGGTTTTACCTCATATCATGCGTTCCGCCCCAAAACCCGGACCACTCCACAAAAGGAGGGTGTATCCATATTCATAAAGGATACTCACACCTCCAGGTTGGTGGCAACGCATGAAGCTTCGGAAACCATCCAGGTGCAACTAACAATAGGCAAAACTGCTCTACAAATTGTAGCATGCTACAGGCCACCCTCTCAAACTCAGGAACCCCACACAGCCTTCCTGAAGACACTGGAGGGTATAAATGTATCTCCAAACACCATCATATTGGGTGACTTCAACTACCCGAATATAGACTGGGAACATTACTCAAGCCCTAACTTTCTAGCCCAACGGTTCCTGGAGTTCATAAATTCAAATGCCATGGAACAGCTAGTCACTGTTCCCACGAGAGGAGAAAATATACTAGATCTCATTGTCACAAACATGGGGACAAAATGCTCCACACCGGAAGTATATCCCTCATTGGTGAGATCTGATCATAAACTAATCTCACTGGAAATCCACATCCCGCCCCCACCCCAAACAAAAAGACCATAGTGAAGAACTTCTCTAAAGCAAACTTCACACTACTCAAGACTGGTGTGGTATCCTTCAAGGCCCCTGAGTCAGAGGAAACCACAACCCAAGCTGGAAGCCCTTACAAATGCCTTCTATGAACACCTCCAGGACTGCATGGATCAGGCAATCCCAAATAAAACCAAGACTCTTTCCACAAAGGGCAAACGTCCAGTCTGGTGGACCCCAGCCATTAACAAACTTTACAATAAGAGGAGAAAGCTATTACATGATAGAACAAAATCCATAAAAGGGAAGTCACCCCTGATCATTATTAGTAAAAATTACGAGCACTCATAAAATCAACTAAGGCCAATTTTGAGAGAAAAATTGCCATGGATTCAAAGGACAATCATAAGGCCTTTTTCAGCTATGTTAGGAACCTGGGTGGAAACTCACAGATATGCTCAGAATTAGTCCAAAATGATACAAAAATCACTGAACCCACAGACATTGCCAACATACTGGCAGACAGGTTCAGTGCAAACTTCACCCCCCTCCCCTAAAGGAGAGATAACTATCCCAGCCGAGTGTAGCCTCCCGGACATCTCAAATGCGCAGGTGAAAGCTGCTCCCTCTAAAGCTAAAAACACAGCATCAATGGGACCGGATGGTGTCCCCGGCTGTGTGCTACACGAGCTAAATGAGGAATTAAACCCGCACATAAGGCAGCTGTTTAATCTCAGCCTTACCACAGGATACGTGCCCAAGGAGTGGCGTACGGCAACTGTGGTCCCACTCCACAAAGGTGGCGCCTCTACGGACCCTGGTAATTACCGCCCCATAAGCTTAACAAGTCTAGTCTGCAAAGCTATGGAGAGGATCATAATGGAGCTCATAAACAAAGATATAGGGACTTGCAGACATTGGACCCGACCCAGTTTGGCTTTGTCAAGGGAAGATCATGCCTTTTGAACTTGGTCGACTTCTTCGAAATAGTCACCAAGGCCATTGATGAGGGAAAGGCAGTCCATACAGCCTACCTTGACCTTGCAAAGGCTTTCGACACAATACCCCACTCGGGTATTGTAGAAAAACTTACCAGCTTAAATGTAAACCCATATGTCACAAGATGGGTTGCAAACTGGCTTAAGGACAGAACCCACAGGGTTAGAGTTGCTGGCGCTGTGTCAGACTCCAAGCCGGTCACAAGTGGTGTCCCACAGGGCTCGGTCCTTGGCCCCTATTGTTTGGCATCTACTTCTCAGAAGTACAGGCCAACATGGGAGGACTTTGGCTGACAAAGTTTGCAGATGACTGCAAACTGGGCCATAGTGGAAAGTGCATCGGACACTGATATCCTTCAGAAGGGACTCACGGAAACAGATAGCTGGTGCCAGAGCCATGGCCTGAAGTTAAACGCCAAAAATGTATAGTCATACCCTTCGGGAAAAACAAGGTAACCCCAAGCTACCATATAGGTGGCAATCCACTAAGCACAGAAGAGGTTATCAGGGACCTGGGGACCCAGGTTGACAGTGGCCTTTCTTTTGACACTCACATTGCTAAAGTGGTTAGAAAGACCTTCTACATTGCCCACCTGATCATGAAGGGATTCACATCCAGATCTAGTGAGGTCATTGTTCTCTGTACTCTTCACTTATCAGACCAATGATCGAGTACAATGCCCCATTCGGGATGTATCTCACCCGACATCTGCAGCAATTGGAGAGACCCCAAAAGTTCCTCACCAAAAGGATAAAGGGACTCCAAAATCTGTCATATGCTGCCAGATTGAAGAAACTCCAGCTCTATTCAGTCGCATACCGCCTGCTCAGAGGTGACATGTGCCTGACATACAAGGCCATGTCCAACCCGGAATTAATGGACATGCTCCACCTCAAAAATCCAAATCCACCAAAACCACTAGAGCAAGCGACTTAAACCTTAGCACGGATATAAATAGGACGTGCTGGAGGGATAGATTTATCACTCAGAGACTCCCTATGCTGTGGAATAAAATCCCGGTCCATGTGAGGCAGAGCACCTCGCTGACTCTGTTCAAGAGAAATCTAGACCTGTGGATGGGAGATCGTAGGTTTACCCCGGGAATCATCTCTGGGTCACTGCTGGACAGAGGCACAACAAACTAATGGGCACAGTATTTTTTCATATAAGGGGTGGCGTAAGCCACAATAATTTAGGCTAGGCTTATAAATGCCTTAGGGCAGATAGCCTAGTATAAACCTATGAACCTATGAACCTATGAACCTATAAGTTGAAATACTGTCTAACTGTTGAACAGTGTCTTCATTTAACAACTTGCTCAATCATACCTGAAGTCCTTAAACACCTGTAACTGTGGAATGTGAAGTTGTGCACTTTGTTCATTTCAACTTAACATTAAGCTGTTTAATCAAGTGTGTTCCATCGATTATTTGAAGTATATATAGATATAGATATATATATAGATATAGATGTGTGTGTGTGTGTGTGTATGTGTATGTGTGTGTGTGTGTGTGTATATATATATATATATGTATGTATATACATACATACAATATGTTTGACATAGCTTTGTATGTTAGGCAGAGATCGCCTCTGAGTAGGCGATATGCGACAGAGTAAAGCTGGAGTTTTTTGAGAAGGTCTGCGTAACGCATCTGTTTGAGGCTGGTAATCTTCTTTGTGAGGTATTTCTGTGGCCTTTCCAGTTGTTGTAGATATCTTGTGAGGTACATACCAAAAGGGGCATTGTACTCTATAATAGGTCTAATGAGTGATGAGTAGAGGGGAACAATGACCTCTTTTTTTCCTGGATGAGAAACCTTTTGTGATGAGGTGTGCCATGTAGATGGATTTCCTGACTGCTGTGGCGATGTGATTATCAAAGGAGAGACTACTGTCCACCTGTGTCCCAAGGTCTCTTATCACACTTTCGGTGTTAAGTAGACTACCGCCTATGTGGTAGTTCATGGGTACAGAGTTTTTACCAAAAGGGATGACAATGCACTTTATGGTATTGAGCTTGAGGCCATGACTTTGACACCAGACATCTGTCTCAGTGAGGCCCTTTTGTAAGATGTCCACATCGTTAGGAGTTTTGATTATGGCTCCTAGTTTGCAGTCATCTGTGAACTTTGTTAGCCTGTACTTCAGAGAAGTAGATACCAAACAGGAGAGGTCCTAGGACTTAACCCTGTGGCACTCCACTTGTCACTGGTCTGAAGTTGGATTTAGAGTCTGCTACTTTCACAGTGTGGGTTCTGTCAGTGAGCCAGTTGGCAACCCATCTTGTGACATAGGGATTTATACCTAGTTTAGTGAGCTTGTTTATTTATTTTACATTTGTTTACCAGGCTAGTCTAACTTGATATATTTCCATTTTCAGTAGAGGCCCAGGGAGAAAAGCTCCAATAGTAGCATAAAGAATTTAAACAACTATACTATCACAAAGTAATAGAAAGAATGTACAAAAATACAAAGAAATAATATTAAAATGCAGAGATTAAACTAAACAAAAAAAATTACATACTGGTTAAGACAAGTCTTTTTACAGTATCTTACATGAGGTAGTTTATAGTACAGAAAGGATAGTATTTGCACAGAGAGTTAATATAATTTTAGTAGTTACAGTTACTGCTTTAGGGAGATAAGCAGTGTAGTTTTAGTAAAACGTGGGAAAAAAAATGGAGAAAAAAAGTGGAATCAGAAGTTAGTCAGGGCTGCTGCAGGGGCATAACCAGTGTGTTTTAAGGTGTCTTTTGAGCTTTTGTTTAAATAGTGGAAGCGAAGCAAGTAAAGTTAGTTCACTAGGTAGTAAGTTCCAGTTTTTTCCAGCAGTGTTGCAGAACAGGGAATCGCCTGCCAAGTTGTTGGTCTTGCTTATGTTAGCTAGAAGTTTGCTAGAGGAGCGTAGGGGATTACGATTTTTGTAGGTGATAATGAGATTAGCGAGTACAGGAGTGTTGTTAGGTTGGTAAAATATGTTGTGGGCAATAGTGAGTTGGGAAAATATCAGATTGTTTTGTAGTTCCAGCCAGCCTAGCTGCTGTAGATTTTGACAGTGGTGAGTTCTAAAGGGATTACCTGTGGTAAATCTGGCGATGCTATTGTAGGAGTTAGCTAGTTTGAGAAGGTTATTTTTTTTTTAGGTTAGTATATATGGGTGAAGCGTAAAGAAGAGTTGAGATTAAATGAGAGTGGGCAGTTGTGGTTCTAGCTGTTGGAGTTAAGAAGGGTTTGATTTTATATAATGAGCCCATTTTTTCTGTTTACTGTTTTAATAATGTTGTTTATATGGTTATCAAAATTAAGGTTATTGTCAATTGTAATTTCTAACAGTTTAGTAGTAGAGTCAGGAGATATAAGGGTGCCATTACTGGATTTGACAGAGAAATCTATAGGGGTGGACTTACTGGTAGGAGTAAAGAGTAGGAGCTTAGTTTTTTTGGCATTCAAAAGGAGGCAATGTTTCAAGAACCATGCCTCAACTGTGTTGAATACCTTCTGAGTCAGAGATTGTAGTTCTGATGGGAAGTTAGCTGAACATACGATTGTAGAATTGTCTGCATATTGTATGCAGGTGGCCTGAGGAATTGCTACATAGAGGTCATTGATGAAAAGTGAGAAAAGAAGAGGTCCTAGAATGGAGCCCAGGGGGACTTCAAGGGTGACTGACATGTGGGATGATAGATTATTCTCCCAGAGAACTGCCTGTTGCCTATTGCTGAGGTAGGACTTGAACCATTGAACAGACTGACTGTCAAGAGAAAGGGATTCTAGAGTATTTATAAGAAGGGGATGGTTTACCATGTCAAAAGCTTTTGAGAGATCGATGAAGAGTGCAGATGAGAGGATGTTTTTATTACAGTTTTTATTGATGGACTCTGTGAATGATAAGAGCAGTAGTGGTACTATGAAATGGCCTAAAGCCATGTTGGCAGTTAGCTGGTATGTTGTTTTGAGTTAAATTTTCTAGTAGCTGACGGTGAATGCATTTTTCCATAACTTTTGCTAAGGGTGATAAAAGAGCTATTGGTCTATAGTTAGAGTAGTCATTTGAGTTACCCCCTTTGTGTAGGGGGACGATGTGGGAGATTTTCCAGATGTCTGAGATGATTCCTTCATTAATGGTTCTGTTTATAAGGATGGATATAGGATAGGCAACTGTTTTGGCTGCTTTTTGCAGGTATTCAGATGGTAACTGGTCAGAAGAGGGAGCACAAGGCTTAAGTTTTCGGATGATTTTATAGATTAGAGTGGTATTGATGGGTTGTAAGTGGAATGTTGGGAAAGTACCAGATGTAGAGGTAGGGAGACTTGAGTTGTCAGGAGCTAGTTGACTGGCTAGAGATTGTATGGTCTCTGTGAAGAAGGTATTGAAGGCATTGTCAGTTTGATGGGTGGGTATTGTGATCAGCCCCTAGAGGGGTTGGTGTACTAGAGTGCCCTGGGTGAAGGAGTCTATTAATATTTGACTAGAACTTCTGTAGATTGTTTTGATGGGTTTGCTGTAGTTTACAATAGTAGTTCTTTTTGTCTGTGAGTATTGCTTTTTTTGTAATATTTCTCAATTGTCTAAAAGTTTGTTGCTCAGAAGTAGTTTTGGTGGCTCTCCACTTAGCCCAGGATTTGTTCCTAAGCAAAATGTTTTGTTGAGTTTTAGTAGATAGCCAAGGGGCAGGTTTGGACTTCATTCTAACAGACCGTTTAAGAGCGTGAATATCAAGGATAGCTAGGAATTTGGAGATGAAATATTTAACAGCCTCTTTGTGTGGGAGAAGTTTTAGAGGGTTCCAGTTACAGGCATTAAGTTCATTTTGGAATAGTACTGGGTTAAAGTGTTTGTTGATACTTATAATCCTATATGTGGGAGGGTTAGAAATATCTTTCCTTTGTCTTATAATATAAGTCAAAGTGTGATCACTTACATCATCAGGCAGAGTTCCTACCTTATAAGATTGTTAATGTTTATTGATAAGAATCCAGTCTAAGGTGCTCTCTTTATTGTTTGGTTTGTTAATTCCGGTTGTGGAGGTGATTGTTTGACTAAAGCCATGAAGATTAATATGGGAGGTAGGATTTTCAGTATTGACACATTTCCAGTCAGTATTGAAATCACCTAGTATTATTGTTTCTTGTGGGTAGGTGGAAGACACCCAGTTTAGAATATCCTCTATTAAGTTGCTATTATTGCCAGGAGGTAGGTAGATACAGATGATATATAAGGCTTTGCTAGGGTTGAGTTGAAATCTGGAGAAAAGGACTTCTGCCTTACTATCCTGGGGTGGGTTAAAAGGTAAAGAGGAGATCTGGAGGTCATCTTTAAATAGAATTGCTACTCCCCCTCCCTTACGTTTTGTATGGTCTTGTCTCAATATATTATATCCTGGGGGGATGATTGCATTGTCTTTAGTTCCAGGTTCTAACAAGTTTGTCAGACAGAAAATGTCAAAGGAGTGAATATCGAGGAGGGCATGGAGATGGGTGACTTTATTATTAATACTATGGATATTGAGATGCCCTATTAGGAAAGAGTTGGATGGTCTAGCTTGGGTATCCAGGGTTGAGGGATAGGGGCTATAAGTTTTGACTGTGGGGACATTGGTTGGGCCAGGGTTAGGGTGGATGTCTCCATCTTCCAAGGAGAAATTATTTTGTCTTGGGACAGGGTTATATGTAGCTAGTTAGATATTTCACTTTCCTTACTGTGAGGTTATTGTATTTAATATGCATGAGTCTTTGGTATTTGGCTAGCAGGTAGCTGGGAGTGGATGTGATGTTTATTTGAGTATGGATGAGGGTAAAAGTTTGTACAGCTGTTTGTTTTGGAGAATAGTTACAGGTCATAATTCAGTTTTTCAAAGGAGGTGAAATGATAGGCTGAGGTGAGGGCAGGTATGACTGTGGCTATGAGCATAAGCTTGGTTAGGATAGCATTAGTTACTATAGGCATATTGTTAAGATTACTTAAAAGTAATGGAGGAGAAACAGGGATAATAATTTAAAAGAGATGAAGGGTATGGCTAAGTGTTAAGGAGAAGGGAGCTTATCAAGGTTAGGTATCAGGTGTTAGAGTAACCTACTATAAATTAAGGGCTATTTAAGAATATATAGGTGAAGGAGGAGTGTGGCTTAGTTATGTAGATTGGGTAGAGTATAGGATTGGAGGGAGGGTGTGGTATAGTAAGTATAAGTCTTGGAGCACTGGGGTGGGTGGAAATTGGGGGTAGGGTAGGGGAGAGGAGTGAGCCCATAGGGCAAATTGAGCGGGTTAGGAGCAGACAAAGGAAGAAATTGCAAAGACAATCTATAAGCAGCAGACTCCTGAGGAGCTCCTGGAGGTAACGGGTGAGTGGGGAGTGATAGTTCAGCTGTTTGCTTAATAAGGGATGTTAGTATAGAGGAAAAAAGCTCATAAAGGAGGAAAACTAAGGAGCAGTCTGAGATAGCAAGAACATAGAAAAGTAGTCTAGAATTTAAAGCAGGAGAGTAGGGGTAGGGGATACTACACAAGCCTAGATTAGTGTGCCACCTAGTGTGCAAAAAGTACAGTGCAGCTGAAGGCTAAAAAGAAGAATAGAGATAGCTAGAAAAGATGGCTCCAGTACTAGTTAGAGGGGAAACAAGTAGTTACTTATGAGGTAGCAAGGGATATGGCTGCTGGGTGCCTGGCTCAGTAGTGTGGATTGCATGCAACACTAGGTATTGAAAACAGTGCAGCTTAGCAGTTGACTTAGAGTAAAACATACTTTCTTTTATCCTTTGGGAACTAGTATTTGAATTAGAATGGCAGGTTTCTTTTGGGGTGAAGATGGGATGGCAGCGACTAGTTGTAGGGTGTCCTTATTAAGCCAAATCTAAGTACAGGACTGGAAGGTGAAAGCTATGTAGGTTAGTGGGAGACAAAGAACAATCACAGTGATAAGAACACAGTAGCTTCAGGTTTGTTCATTAGCAAAATTAAGATTAGAAACAGGTAAACATAGTGGTTTCAGGTTTGCTCATTAACAAATAAGAGGAGGAACAGTAATATCCTTGATAAAAAGCACCTAGAGCAGTAACATCTTCTGAGATAGCTAACAAGCTTCAACAGAAATACTATAGTCGCTAGGACATAACACTACTGCTAGGTTTTAAATGAGTCCATATTTGCAAACAGAAAGCAGTGCGAACATAATACTCAGTGATTTAACCTAAAAATCAGCTGAATAAAAGCTAAAATAAGATCCATTAGAGTCCCTAATTATACAAGTTAACTACGGTGCAACACTGGAACTAATGTTAGATGCTGGTCTTGCTAAGTTTAACATATCTGAGATAGTACCAACCAAACGCTATGTCCCAGGTAGTACACTTTATTGGTAAGAAACAAGGCTAACACAGTAAAATAGTGCTAATACAACAAGGAACAAGATGGTAAATAGTGTATACAACAAGATCAGATACACATAGCATAAGGTAACATTGTAACTTAAGCATAATGTGGACAAAATGATAAGCTAGAAGCAAGTAACGGCATCATGACTTGTTGCTCCCACTAACAATTGTATCGTACGCTCTTTACCAAAACTTGCAGCACTCTCTGTAAACTACAAATAACTGTACAAGATACTGTTCTGTCACTACCCCGGTGACAGTTGTTACACTAGCCCAACCAGTGTCCTAAACAGTCTAGGTTCAGTTTAGCTGGCCTCGTGCAGTACAGCAGGATGGGTGCTGACTACTAACACACATTAAAGCCAATATCGGCAGTGCACAACCTTATTTATCCCACTGTATGTAGATTCATTGAACAGGACTAATTTAGGCTAGGCAATTGAACAGGATTGGTTCAGAGATGCACCCAGATCCCTATTAAATAAGAGCCCTATTTTAGAAAGAAAGTAAAACATTCCCCATATTGCACAAGGCGTACTCAAAATTCACTTGGTAAGTGCCCAGACTACTGCTTAATAAAGCACCCTGTTGTAGAAAAGAAAGAAAAAACAATGCCCCAATTTATTGTGAGAAATTGCCCTTTTTCAGTTATAGCCAGATAGTAAGAAAATGCCTTATAATTAGGTGATCCCAACATATAGTTCCGTACTCTCTCATAAAAATTGGAGTTGATGAAAGAATGAGAAAGCCGGCAAAAAAGCTTGGCAAACACTTTACTCTATTGCTCTCTATACACCTACACGTGGTCAGCTGGGGTCGACGCTGAATAAAAAGGGGCTAAAATGCTATTAGTGGTACAACTCTCACCTGTATACTCGGAAAGGTCACAAAAAGAAATAAAAACCTTCAGGAAACTGACGGAAAGGTCTCGCAGTCTAGAGATCACAGCGGGAGGACCTGTGTTTTACAAACAAGTATAGTGGTGTACTAGTAACCTACGTGGGAGCCACTAAAGTTGTGATAGCCATTTTAAATGCACATAATATGAAAGAGATTAAAAATACATTGCATACCTTATTTTAGTTTGGTTAAAAGCATTGGTTAGTCTTTGCAGTAGTCAAAACAGTTTCCATGGACAGTATTCGTCTTATTTATGTACAATTGTAACAGCAAATGCAAAGTAGAAAAAGGCCCTTCAAGACCAGGGACACACAGCAACCAGGGCAAGTGTGGGATAAATACAGTTGGTACCACACTGGGGTACCCAGCTATATGCTATTTGGGGAGGATATGAGGTGGAAAGGGGAGGAGATAGGGAAGGAGCAGGACAGCTAGACCGGGGAGGGGCAATTGACCCTTGTAAGGTGAGCTAGTAAAGGTGGATTGGGCGGTGGTGGGATGGGCCCTTTGTCTATAATTCCAGAGTGGGGGATGGTGTCGAAAGCCTTAGCGAGATCTAGATAGATTGTGTGAACCGCCTTACCGTCATCTATGGCTTTGGTGACCTCTTCAAAGAAGTCTATCAGGTTTAGGAGACATGATCTGCCTTTTACAAACCCGAACTGGGTAGGGTCCAGTGTTTGGAGATTAGCAATGTCATTGTTTATATAAGTCCCATGATGATACGCTCCATAGCCTTGCAGACCAGACTTGTCAGGCTAATGGGGCAGTAGTTCCCGTGGTCCATGGTGGATCCCCTTTTGTGGAGTGGGATAACCGTTGCTGTGCGCCATTCAGTGGGCACAAAGCCTGAGATGAGGCTATGATTAAACATGGTACTTAGGTGAGGTGCCAGTTCGTTCTGTAGTTCATGTAGAACGCAGCCTGGGATGTTGTCAGGTCCCATGGATGCTGTGTTCTTGGCTTTGGAGAGTGTGTTTTTTAACCTGTGCAGCCATGATTACAGGTCCTTTGCATTCTTCCAGTATAGAAACGGGCCCTTTAAGGGATGAGAGCGGGGTAAAGTTAGCACTGAACCTATCTGCCAGGATGTTGGCAATATCAGTTGGTTCTGTATATTTAGTGCCATTGTGCTGTAACTCAGATCAGATGTGAGTGTTGCCATTAAGATTCTTGACATAGCTATAGAATGCTTTGTGGTTGTCTTTAGAATCAGTGGCAATTTCATTTTAACATTTTTTGAGTTTCCTTAAATCTAGAGGATTGTGCAATGGGAAAGCACAAAAATATCTATTTTGATATTAATGGAGTTTTAAAAACATCTTAACTGTTTTAAGAACCGATTTCATTTTTGCAGACAGTAAAGGCTGAAATGAATTTCATTCTAAGGTAAATTTTATTAACCAGATGAAAGGATTGCTACATATTTCTAATGTATCATATTTGCTAAACTTGACTCATTACAGTGCCAGTGTAAAAGAACTCTCTTTCTGCAGTCTACAGTCCTTATTTTAAAACCAAGCTGTAATAAGCCTGATACATAAAAGAACAGACCTAAACATTAGTGCAACCGATTGTTTTTCTCACCTTCAGTGTCCCACGGACTGGCTATACCCACTCTGCTCAGGCTCACTCTGCTCTACTACCTTGCCCCCAATTCCCATCCACGCCATTACTCTTAGATTTATACCACTTAGCCACACCTCCTTCCACAAATAAACAAATCAAGATCTATAACTTCCTGTTATCTAACTTCCTTCCATAATTATCTAATTACCAGTCACCATAGCCCCATCTATATCATACACAAAATTCCTCTTCCTTAATGCACTACTGCTAGCTATACTATCTCAACTTTCCTCTTTAAACTCCACAGTGTATTTAAGTAAGCAAACATTAGAAACACCCCCTTAGAAAGCTTCTCAAGCATTCACCAAGCCTGTATGTTATTACACCACTACTGTGCTCAAAACTCAATGTCCTCCTCACAAATTATACTACTCACCACTCTAGTTATACCAGCTCCCTTCGACTACACATCATTAACACCAAGCAACCAACTCACACACCTATCCTCAATTTTCATGACTTTAATAAAATGTGGCGACATCCACCCAAATCCTTGCCCCATCCCCACCATTCCTACTGCAGAAAATAAGCCCCCAAATAGCTTTAAATCAATACAGTTAACCACCATAAACCTTCAAAGCATCAGCAACAAAACAGTCAACCTACATACTTGGCTAGCCCAAAGCAAAACAGATAGTCTTGCAACAACAGAGAAACCAAATATAAGTAACTCTGAGTTCCTACAATCTACTCAGTAATAAGAGCAGACAGACCAAAAAAAAGGAGGGCATGTAGCCATCCTATTCCCCAACACTTTTAATATATCCCCATTTTCTGGTCACATCCCTCAATTCTCCAACACAGAAATCCTGGTCTCCTTCCTAAAAATGAACAACTCTAAAAACCTGTGCATCGTAGTTCTTTACATTCCACCAGGTAATAATAGTTCTTGAAGAATGCTATCTGGGGCATCCCATACCATAAAAAATGAAACTCAGATTCAGTGATGTTAACATTAACTGGTCTAGAATTAGTTCCAAAGGTCCATTCTCAAATATTAACCTATACAACTTCACCCAACATATCTCCACCCCCACCAGTTACAACACCAGAACTAATGAAGATTCCATTTTAGACTGTATCCTAGTCTCTGACCCAACTAAAATAACATCAGTTGGCACCCTCTCAGATTCACTGTGATCACCTCCCAGCCTTTGTTACCTGAGCCATTCCCACTTTGCCAAATATCCATCACTGTAAGCAAGTGAGAAATCTATCCAACTTCAACCCACATACATTTAACCACATTCTGAAAAGCACCAACTAGAACAACCTAAAAACTCTACCCCTAGATGATGCCCTGCAGTATTTTAATACTACCTTTTTAAAAATATTAGACAGTCTAGCACCCCCAGAAAAAAAAGACTAAAATCAAGTCACACCCCTTGGCTAACCAAAATAACTAAAGAGCTGATGATAACTAGGGACTAAACTTGGAAACTATGGTATAAACATGACAGCAACTTTGATCTATTAAGGTATAACCAACTACGCAAGTAGGTATTAAAAAAACTTGTATCTAAAGACAAGAAAGAGTATTACTTAAAGCTATAAAATAACCATAAACACAATCTCAAACAATTCTGGACCATTATATTGGCTCTCTCCTAAACTGAGGTATAAAAAGCAATTCTTGCCCACACCGACAAATCTCCAACCAAATTGCAATTCTCTTCAGCTCTTTCATAGACACCATAGCTAATATTACAGCCAATTTCTCAAAATCACTCCAGTCTACAAACACCCCTGGCCACTATACCCTCTCTCAGCAAACTCTTCCACAGTCTCTAATCTCCAATACTAACTCACCAGGTCAAATCAATCTTCCATATAACAAACAGTCTTAGCCCCCCAGCACACACACTCAGATTTCTCTACTACTGATCCCACCTCAGAATTCACACTCAAGATTGTACCTACATCAACCATAAAAAAAAAAACTACTCCTAAAACTAAAACCCAGCTCTAATGCAGCAGATGGTTTGCCCACAGAGTATCTAAGAGTCACAGCTGAAAGTATTGCATACCCTGTCAGTATTATCATCAATAGATCCATCCAAGAGTCCTATGTTCCCAACCTCTGGAAAAAAAAAAGCATTCATACTTCCGTTAGACAATTGCTGCGGTGGTGGTGCTGTAGTAGCATTGTCGCCTCACAGTAAGACGTTGTCCTGTTCGATTCTCAGTTAAAGCGTCTTCTTTGTGGAGACATGCGTGAATGGGCATACCTTCGTTGAAGGTTGTGCCCATTCATGTGTGAATGGGTGTACCTTCGTTGAAGGTTGTGCGTCAGGCCTGGCAAGTTGGTATGTAAAAATCTACTGTCAATCATTAGCAGACCGGAATTCCGCTGTGGCTACCCCTAACCGGGAAAAGCCGAAAGATACAACAACATACTTCCCTTAGACAAACGACGTACCTCAACCGATATTTCCAACTTCTGCCCTATAGCTATTCTGTCCCATACATCTAAACTCCTTGATAAATGTATACACACCCAACTACTACAATACCTTCTTGACAATCAAATACTTTCTGAAACTCAGCATGGTTTTAGACCAGGAAATAGTATCTCAACTGTCCTAATCTTTATGGACACAGTCAATAAGTCCATGAGGCTGGTCAATTTGTCTCCACTGTATATCTTGACTTACCTAAGGCTTTTGATACCATTTTTCTCTCACTCCTTCTCTCCCAACTGACTAACATAGGGGTGTCTATCCCAACTATCAACTAGTTCAAAAGCTACTTGTGTTGTCTATCCCAACTATCAACTAGTTCAAAAGCTACTTGTCAAACAGGCAACAAGCCGTAAGATGGAAACACTCCACATCCCCATATGTCCATAACCCCACTGGTGTTCAACAAGGTTCTATATTAGGACCTGTACTGTTCAACATTTTCATTAACAACCTCCATTCCTCATTTCAGCAAGGGTCTCTTGTTCAATATGCAGATGACACCACTATCATTTGCTCTGCTGAAAACCCTACACAACTACTTCACATTACACAAGTAGCATTCTCTGCCATAGACAAATGGCTCCACACTAACCACTTGTCCCTAAAGGCAAAAAAAAAACAAGCTCATAATATACACCTCAAAGAAAAACAGACCCGTCGACAAATGAGAATTTAATATACTCTCCATGAACAAAACAAAAATTGAACTAGTCTCTCATAAAAATTCTAAACAACATCAGTAAAGCACACAAAAAAACTAGGCCTCCTTTACTGACATAAACTATTCCCTTCTGTCCCTGCTAGAGAAGTATTTTTCTCCACCTTCTTCCTACCTTCTGTTTTCTATGGTGCCCCAGTACTTGACAGCCTCCATTCCTCACTCAGAAATAAATTAGAAGTATGCTACAACAAAACAGCAAAATTTGCAGTAAACAATCATCTTTCCAGAGATCACTGCATGCCATTAAAAACTTTACATTGGCTTGAACTTCCCCAATACCTCTCCTACCTCAAGCTAATTATAACATACAAAGTCCTGACCAAACCTGAAGACTGCCCTGCACTAAATTCTGTATTCTCCCAATATTTATTTCCAGTGGAGGCCCAGGGAGAAAAGCTCCATGAAACATATTACAGTAAAGATAGCAGTCCAATAAAAATAAAAGTACAAGTACAAATACATATAAAATAATACAAAGCGTGAGCAATATTGGCCATAGTGGAAAAATATTGTGCAGATACTGTTACAAATTCACACAGTTAAAGTCAAAAGCTATTTACAGAGTGCGAGAGATTGTATGGGAATTAGCTATAGAAGTTTACAGCTAGCTATAAGGTGCTTAGGAACTTAGGAAGATACCTTCCCAGGGGCTTTTGTTAAAAAGTTCTAGGTAGGGAGAATGCAGTTACATTTCCATTTGGAGGAGAGGTAGGTGTAATCCCAGTAGGACCCTGAGATCAGAAAACCAACACCTGTTGCAAGTTCACAAACCCAAGCTACCTGCTGGCCAACTCTTATGTTCCTGGGTTAGAGCTAAAACCTGGAACAGCCTTCCCCAAATGTTTGCAGCCCCAAATGCACCGCCACCTTTAAAATGGCTTTTTGTACTCACCTCCACTCCACCTGGATATACAGTTGTACACAGCCTCCTCCTCCCATAACCTAGCTTTTTCTTTTTACTTACTAGTTCCTATACTAATCTTGTTCCAACTTACTCTTTCCTTTTCCTATCACTTACTCACTTCAACAACATCTTCATTTTCCTTCTCATCTCCATTACTGTTGGTGCTTCCACCAGTTGAATACTCCCTGTATCCTACCATTATAGCTGAAATATATTTGCTAAAATTGCATTTATTGTACTTATCAACTGTATTGTATTTTTTTGTATTTATCTTATCATGTCTGCTTTGTATATCCAAATGTACAACTCTGAAATCTGTTTAGTTTTTGTATGCATTATATTCTAATCATGTTTTGTGGGTATTTTTTTCTTCCTGGGCCTGCTGTGTATATCAAGTTGAAGAACTCTGTAATCTGTTTAGTCTTTTTATGTATTATATTCTAATCATGTTTTTGTGGCGCTTTGTATGTATGTATTATATTCTAATCATGTTTCTGTGGAGCTTTTCTTCCCTGGTCTCCACTGTAAATGGGCTCTGCCTGGCCCAGTGGATCATCCCAGTAAGCAAATGCCAATAAATAAATAAGAATTTAGTATAATTTGATCCTGGATGGTTTTCCATTCAATAGTGTAAGTTGAGTCTATTCAGAGTATAATAGGGTTAAAATTTGCAACAATAGAATAAGATTCTACATCTGGGAAGCTAATACCAGCATACTCCTGTAATCTTGTATGATTTCTATAAGCAAGTTTCAACTTTTTACCATACCATAAGAATGAAGTTAACATTTTTTCCATTTTCTTTAAAAGTTTTTTTTGTCAGGTATTAAAACTGCTGAATGCAATATGTATAGAATCTTGGTAATATAATTATTTCAATAAGCACTAACCTATCCTGAATAGTAAAAATATACTTTCCATTTTTAGTAAGAAGTAACATTTATTCACTTTCTTTTTTCAAAATTATTATTAATCTTACTGACATCTTGATATATTTTTATTCCTAAATATTGTAGCTCTTTTCCTAAATATTTATCTCTTAACTCTAAAGTTTCAGTTTTATTGTTATTAAATTTCAGCAGTGATTCTTCCTGATACTTTTGAAATTCCTCATGTATTTCTTCACTTGAATAATTTAAATCTCCTATAGTAAGTATATCATCATCTGAAAAAAAAGCTAAATTTTAGATTGACAATCCTTGTTAATTGAGAATCTGTAATTTTTTTCATTGCTTCTTGTACTATTAGCTCAGGGTTCGGTAACGAATGCAAATAATAGAGGGGACAAGGGATACCTTTGCTGTGTACCTTTATTTAAAGTGAATCCTTGAGAAATGTAAGATCCAATTTTAACATATGCTTTGCAGTCTCTATATAAGTTTTTTTTTTAATATTCCAATAAATTGTTCTGGAAATGCAAATACTTCTAAAGTTTCAAACGAGTAGTTCCAATCTACAGAATCAAAAACACTCTTGATATCTAAGCCAATTAGGGCACATTTCTCCACTTGCTAAATCTAAGGTAGTTACTAACTTTTTTATATTATCATACATTAGTCTATTAACTATAAACCATGTTTGATCTTGATTAATGAACTTTACTATATCTCTTAATCTTGTAGCAAAGATGGAAGTAAATATTTTATAGTCTGTATTTAATAATGAAGTAGGTCTGTATGTGGAAATGAACTTATTATCCTTTCCTTGTTTAAGTATAGGTGAGATTACAGAAAATGTCCATGAGGGAGGAATTAGTTTGTCACTCTAAATTATCCTGAAAATGTCACTCAGTAATTCTAAAATATTTAATGGTATCAGACTGTATAATTCCATACTTAAACTACCTAACCTTGGAGCTTTAGAATTTTTCCCTTTTTTAAATATTCTTTAACTTCTATAATATTATATATTCGTATTACATATATATATCTATACACACACCCCCTGCTACTTAAATATATCAACTCCGAGATTGCACTACACAGAAGAATATGGCAAATATACTATTCCTTGCTTCATGACTGCTTATTTAAATTGTAAAACAACTATCCTCAATGTTCTCTTTGAAACACTACTTCACTGCTAAAACATTACATTAATATAAATCTTCAATACTTACTGGAGTTTCACAGGTAACCTCAGTCATATTCCCTTCTTACTTACTATACTACAACACATCACAGCTTAAATTCACAGCAATCAACTGGCACATAACACTGCTTCCACATCCAATTTAACATTCTAACATTTGTTTTGTTCTGTGTAATGTAATCTTGGAGTTGATATATTTAAGTAGAAGGGTGTGTGGGGGGGGGTGCAGGGGGCTTGGCCCCGTGCTTATATTTGGAGAAGTTGAATATAGTTTGTTTTTAATTTGTTTCTGTATGTTGTGGTGGAAGTTAGTAAATGTTGGTTTCCAATTTTTTTTCAATGTTGCGGGATTCAGTGTTTTCAGGTTTCAGTGTATTTACCTTTCAAGATTTTGGTGTCAATGTATTGAATTTCAGCATTATGGCATTTGGTGTTCTGAAGTGAATCCATATATATATATATATATATATATATATATATATATATATATATATGTATATGTATGTATGTGTGTGTGTGTGTCTATATATATGGGTCTACTTTTTTTATTGAAATCTCATTATTTCAAACAAGAAAAGTACAACCTTATTTTTGCGAAAGTGCACTTCAATGAAAGAAATAAAACCGAGCATTACAATGGGGATAAGGGAATATACCTTTTCCCCACTGTAGTGCGATCTTGGAGTTGGTCTATATAATGTAGTGGGGGTGTTGGGGGTTATGCCCCTCTGCAAAATGGAGTTTAAAGTGTTGTTTTTTATTTTTATTGCCGGTTCGCTGAACTGGGATTTCCAAAAGTGCACTTTTGTGAAAGTAAGGTTGTACTTTTCTTCAAAATAATGATATTTCAATCAAAAAAAAAAAGTTGACCGACATATATGTAAATATATATATATGTGTGTGTGTGTGTGTATGTATGTATGTATGTATGTGTCTGTGTGTGTATATGTTTGTATATGTACATATATATATATATATATATATATATATATATATATATATGTGTGTATATACACACACACACAGACAAAACACATATACAAGCACACGCATATGCTTGTCAAGAAAACATAAAAGTTAACATTACATTTGTATGAAGTTTTCAACAATTCTGCTACTGAAACTGCATTTTTCTAAAAGTTAGTGTACATAGAAGACTAAGAATTTTAAATTGTTAATGAATTTTTTACTATGGCGATAAAGTGGATAGAGTTAGAATATGTAAAGTGAGAAAATAGTGTTAAACATTGACTGAATGTAGGAGGAGATTAAAGGGGGAACGTGCATCTTAATACACATGCACAATATTCACAAAGTAGAAATTATTTTGACTACAATGTATTAAGAATATTATGTGGTATTAGGTTCATTATTTGTAGTAATTAAAATAAAGTTACAAAATTGAATCTATGATCGAAGATGGAAGTACATTTGTTTTCATTTTTAGTTGACTCTTAAAAAGCATATTAAATATTGAGAAATTATTGCAGTTTCTAATGTGAAGTGGAATAAGATTCCACAGAGGTGTAGCTCTTTTGATACCCAGCGCTGTCTCACAATCTGGCATGCACATTAACCATAGCTGAAGAGAGAGAGACAGAAAGATAAATAGTTATCTTTCCTTGGTCTTGAGGAGCAAAAAAAAATGAAAAAAATGATGCTTCTTTCCATTACGTCTCTAGAAATTGCTTGACACAGCTGTAGGAAGGAATTGCTACAGCTCCCACAAGGATTGCTAAAGTGCCTCATTTCTGAACTCTTGGGATGGGACTTACTGAAAAAAAACACCTGTTTGTCCTTTGAAGTGTAACAGCTGCTTGTGAAGTTCATTGCAAGCATCTGCTTCAGTCCATAGATGGAGCACTAATGTGATTTAGTTCTGAGGTGCAGGGATCGGGTTTATTGAAAAAAAAAAAAAAAAAAGTAAACTCTTTCTTTTAAACTGTAGCAACTATTGGCATATTTGCAACAATCATCTGCTGCAGTCCAGTACTAAAAAGAAAAAAAAAATGATTCCTTTTAAACTGTAGCAACTGCTTGCCACAAATATAGGAAGCAGTTGATACATTCCGTGCAAGGATCATTGCAGCACTTCAGTGCTTAAGTCCTGGGGCAGGACTTTAGCTGGGAGGTTCTTTTTAAGTGTAGCACAATGACACACATGCTGCTTCACTTCTGGCCACAAATGCAATGCCTTTTATCTGTAGCACAATGCCACACATGTTGCTTCACTTCTGGTTACAAATGCAATGCCTTTTAACTATAGCACAATGACACACATGCTGCTTCACTTCTGGCCACAAATGCAATGCCTTTTATCTGTAGCACAATGCCACACATGTTGCTTCACTTCTGGTTACAAATGCAATGCCTTTTAACTGTAGCACAATGCCACACATGCTGCTTCACTTCTGGTCACAAATGCAATGCCTTTTAACTGTAGCACAATACCACACATGTTGCTTCACTTCTGGTCACAAATGCAATGCCTTTTAACTGTAGCACAATGCCACACATGGTGCTTCACTTCTGGTTACAAATGCAATGCCTTTTAACTGTAGCACAATGCAACACATGCTGCTTCATTTCTGGTCACAAATGCAATGCCTTTTAACTGTAGCACGGTGCCACACATGCTGCTTCACTTCTGGCCACAAATGCAATGCCTTTTAACTGTAGCACAATGCCACACATGCTGCTTCACTTCTGGTCACAAATGCAATGCCTTTTAACTGTAGCACAATGCCACACATGTTGCTTCACTTCTGGTCACAAATGCAATGCCTTTTAACTGTAGCACAATGCCACACATGCTGATTCATTTCTGGTCACAAATGCAATGCCTTTTAACTGCAGCACAATGCCACACATGCTGCTTCATTTCTGGTCACAAATGCAATGCCTTTTAACTGTAGCACGGTGCCACACATGCTGCTTCACTTCTGGCCACAAATGCAATGCCTTTTAACTGTAGCACAATGCCACACATGCTGCTTCACTTCTGGTCACAAATGCAATGCCTTTTAACTGTAGCACAATGCCACACATGCTGCTTCACTTCTGGTCACAGATGCAATGCCTTTTAACTGTAGCACAATGCCACACATGCAGCTTCACTTCTGGTCACAGATGCAATGCCTTTTAACTGTAGAACAATATCACACATGTTGCTTCACTTCTGGTCACAAATGCAATGCCTTTTAACTGTAGCACAATGCCACACATGCTGCTTCGCTTCTGGTCACAAATGCAATGCCAGCATTCATTTCTGAATGTTATTACACTGAAGACCAATTGGCATTTGCTGATTACATTCCATAGCAATTTGTGCTTGGGATGGCTGCCCCTTCACTCTCTCCTAGCTATGTTACCAAGGTTCAAAACACAATATACAGAGGATGTTTCATCTGTGTGGCATTTTTGATGCCTTAATAAATAATCACAGTTGTATATAGTCTGAATTTCAGAGGTGAGCAGTAATTTTTTAAGAAGCTTGAATACTTGTGTTTAATAGAAATGTTGCACTTACTGTAAAGATGTATATGCTTAGCTTTCATTACTGCATCCCAGTGATGCTTTCTGTTGTCAAATAAATTGCTATATCTAAGGATTTTGTTTTCAGCTGTCTGAAGGACTGATATTGAGTAGAAGATACAGATGTAACAAGTAAGGAATATCCAAGAATGGGCTAAGGGCATTAATGGTTACAGCTTTATAGATCCCAGGGCTAGGAGATGTATCACATTATAGAAGTATTTTAACTAGGATAGATCTTTATTTGCTCAACACCCTGTATAGGAGGAAATTAAGATTTTGATTCTGTAGTAGTCCAAGATATTTATACCGTGCAGTGTAGGATACTGAATTACCAATAGGGTCAGTAATTTAAATGGTCTAGATAGCGTCTTTCAGGGGTACCAAACTGCATTCATGTTGGCTTTTGTGTTTTAACTATTTTCTTGGTGCTGCAGCTTTTGCACATTTATCAAGACCAAATGACATTCATTTAAGAAAGTTCTGACCACTTGCAGTTGTGCTTTCAGTTCCTCATCTGATGAATTACACAGCTCAAGAGTTCCAGAGTAAAGTCAGTGTAATATTTTAGTAAGAAAATTGCAGGCTTTGTGGGTTATGAAGATTGTCGTTATCTGCGTATGGAATGCTACTTAGACGTGGTAAATCCCAATGAAAGATTACTTAGAGAGTAAAAATAGGAGTGGGATAAGCACAGATCCTTGTAGTCAAACATTTCATTCCACCTAAAATTTTGAATGTTCTGTTGGTTATATAGCTAGCAAATCAATCAAACACCTCTTTGCAGAAATTGCAGCATGGTCTTTTTAACTCTGTGTTTAATTTCTCCATGTCTTTTGGGTGTCTAATACCCTGATGAGAATGGACCCCATTGCTAAGTCAAAGTATAATTAAAGTTAATAAAATGAATATTGTTGCAGTCTTTGATGTTAACCAAATGTGCTCTTCGCAACACCCGCAATGTGCTCAGAACTGAGTCTTAGTATTGATACAGAGATAATATATCAGTAGCATATCTAAATACGACTGTAAATTTGTATGAGCTCATTGCTCCTGCTACTATTGCAACTGTCTGGGTTTCCTTTTTCCACATCGCCTTTGTTTCTGTCTGCAAATCCTGGTATTTTATGACCTTGTGTCTCTCTGTACATAAGACAGTGTAATCACTGGGTGTAGCAATTTCAGTGATCAATGCCACTTTTGTCTTTTCGTGGACTACTATATCTAGTTTTCTTGCATCTATTTTTTGAATTGTTAGTAATGGGGTGATCCCTTTTTACATAAACTTCATCATTCTCTATAATGCTTTGAGGCTTAGGTTTTCAGTGCTTCTCAGCTACTTCAATATTGTAGTGTTTGCACAATCCCCAATGCAACAGTCTTGCCACATTATTATGCCTTTCAGAATACAGGCACTCTGCCTTTAGTATATCACACCCAACAACAAGATATGTGACTATTTCCAGTTCTGTTTTACAGAACCTGCATTTGTCTGCTTCTCCTGCATGTCCAGTGGACTTCATAAACCGACATGTACATAGTCCACTATCCTGGGCCACCAATATTATCCTTTTGTCTTTTGGTTTAAATTCACCTTTTTTAACCGTTCATGCATCACATTTTGATTGACACGAGGTTGTTCCACCAGTTTTTTGTACTTGCTAACTATATTTATGCCTTTTCCACATTTCTTCCTTCTCATCTGATCCTTCTCCTTATATTCTTTCTTTTGTTTTTGGCACATTCAGTTGCTACCTGATTTTTATCTACTTCTTGTTTGATATTCATTCTCACTTGACTTCTAAGCAGGAAAGTCATCTTAGACTTGTTCTCCTCATGTTTTAAAACTTTCATTATGTTGTGAGGTCAGCAGATATGTATGCAGTCCTACAATTGCAGATCTGTACATGTAATCAATTTTGAGAGTACCATACCTCATTCAGAATGGGGAATATATAATTTTGGTATACATTGATTTTTATAAATCATTTGATAAGCTTTATTCATTTTTCTTGTTTTCCTGTTCAGCTAATCCTGTACATTTCAGGGCCAGTCAATCTCCCCAAAACTGCAAGACAGAACAGAAAGAGCAAATTGGTTTATAGCTTGGACTTTGTTCCTAGATGTCAGGGCTGTTTTCAGTATTAATTGTAGTCTTTTAAAATATTCTTTACTAATTTTGTTCACATTTGTTCTTGTTTTATTGTCAGTCCTTCATCAGTTCCCAGCTGTTTATACACTCTCTTCTGCTCAAGTTCCTTTTATTTCGGGTTCTTGTCCCAGACTGCTATTTTCTTGGTGTTGCAGGTTTTGCACATTTATCAAGACTAAATGCCATTCATTTGAGAAAGTTTTGGCAACTTGCAGTTGTGCTTTCAGTTCCTCATCTGATATACTGCACAGTTTTAAATCATCTACAAAAAGACGATGAGAAGTCTTTACACTTTGTTGTTTTGGGAGCCAAATTGTAACCACGACCTAATCTGTTAAGTAGACAGCCTAATGGGTTAATGGAAGACAAAAGAGCAGAGGTGACAGAGTCATGCTGGAATATCTCCCCTTGAATTTTTATCCCTGGGATAATAATTTGCCCTTTATCATGGCTTAGCTTCAGAGTGGGTAGTCTCTCTATAGTCACTGCATTGTATTTTTGTTGATCTGTTCCCTCTTCTGTACTCTTCTAACAGTGACATCTCTTGTCTTAATTGCTTTATAGTTTTCACTGGTCGATACTTCCATGATAGCATTTGATTTCTTCCTTTCTTTCTGTTATTGTCTGTGTTTTTGTGGTAAGATTTTATCTGTTAGTAATTTAGCTGCACAGTAATATATCATGTTTACTGTTGTTGTATCACACACATTTCTGTGAATAGTCTTGATTACTGTGTTCATTTGTTTTATCAAATTTACATTTTGTCTCATATTGGCTTTCTGTTTCTTTCATTGATCTTAATATGTATATCCATCTCTAGTAAATCAAGCAACTCTTTCTTTAGGTCATTATCTTCTAAAGTAAGGGCTCATTATTTGTTCTCCATTTCCTGCAGGCATTCTACAGAAAGTTCCAGAATGTCTTCCTGTGGCATATTCTGTTCAGCTTCATCCTGTGTCATTCATTGATGTTCCTTCATTTCACTGAGTATTCCTTACAGCTGGGATCCCTTGCCAAGGGTGGCCCGATGTCTGGTCAGTGTACCAAAGCCTTTAGGTTGCTTAAGATATGCCACACATCACATGTATGCTCCCTGCGTATAGCGTAGGGCATAAAGGTGATGTCCAGATGTACCATCCTCAGAACTTTTTTGCCACCAGTCTGAATGCCATCTTTTGGTCATCAGTCTGAACGCCCACTTCGTTTGCTGGTTCACTAAGCCATTTTTCAGAAAAGTGCCCAGTTGGGGGTTTTGCTCTTATATTTTTCCCTTTCTTTGTTGCTTTTGGGGTTCATGTCATCTATTACGGGTAAATTCCAGTGCAGGAGACAGATTCCCCATAAAGATCATCATGAGCTGTGTTTATTTTGTCTACTTGCTTCCCATGACCATACGTCCAGATCCATTTGTCAGGCTTTTGTTTCAAAGACTCTGCATAGTTGACTTTTCTCTTTGGCCCTATGTTTAAGAACCAATGTCTTAAGTGTTTAGCAAAAGACACTACGGAAAGAACTTCCCTCTTCAAGGGTCAGCTGACTGCGAAGAAGAAGGCCATGAAATCTAGGTCAGATTCTTCCCCTACACCGCCTCTGCTGGATGTCTCTCCTGAGGTTAGTGAAGGTCCAAAACATTGCCTGGCTCCTTTGTTGGATTCCTTTGCCACAACCACTTCAGAGGCCAGCATGGATTCAACTTCATGTCCTTGGAGGCTTTGCCGACAGCCACTTTGGATATTCAGGGGGAACTGCGACTGATTATTACCAAAGAGCATAGGGATGTTCCTCAGATATTTGTTAGGGAGGAAGTACCAACCACCATTGTATAATGCTGTCTGGGGTCTAGGACTTCTAAGGTTTATAATGTGGATGTCCCATTGCAAAAAAAAACAAAAACAAAATATGTTTCTTCTGCTGCTAAGGACCCTCAGGGTGAATTGCAGCATTTCACTCAGGGGTTGTTTAATGCCCTTATGACTTTAAAGCCTCCCTGAGGCCTTTCTGTTCCTGGTCCACCTTGGTCCTCTACTCCCCAGAAAAGACCTAGGGAGCAGGATTCCTCCGAGGAGGGTGTGGATTCAGCTGATGAATCCCTTGTTTATTTTCCCTGATTCCTTCTCTCTCAGACTACGAGGAAGAGGAGTCCACTAGTCCTGACATTCCATTTGAGGAGATTTCCTTTGGGGACACAATTTCCAAAATGGTGGAATTTTTTTTTACAAAGGATTGTCCAGGTTTCTGAGGTTCAGAAAAGGTATTATGAGCTTTTGCAGATAGACTGTCCTAGACCTTGTGCTCTTCTGCCTGTTTTGGGTGCCTTGTTTAATGCCTTTTCTACTCTGTCTCAAACTCCAGGCTCCTATCCTCCTGGCCCCCAAAAAACTGATAGTTTTTATAGAGTGCCTGATGATTGCAAAGTTCTCGATAAATGTTCTTCTACTGACCCCTCCATGGTGTCTGTGGCATTTAACAAGCCATCTCAGTTACTGCCTTCTATGAAACTGCTTCTTTCTGACAGCAGAAGTATGGAACGGCTAGGTAAGAAGGTTTATACATCAGCTACCCTTGCTTTTAGGGCTGTCAGTTGTCAAACGCATATGTCAAGATATATTTTGGCTGTTTTTTTTCTCAGGCGTAACAGGTAATTTCTGACCCTCCTGATTCTGAGGGGTAAGACTTTTGCTCTCTCTTGTTGGATACTTCTTTACAGGTGGCTTGCCATTCTATTAAATACAGTTATGATGCAGCAGATGCTTCTTGTAGAGCTGCTGCTTTTGGTGTTGTGATGAAGAGAGGTTCCTGGCTTCAGCTTCAACCTTTGCTTGATGATATTAAGCCTAAGTTGATGGATGCCCCCCTGGATAGCAAGCACTTGTTTGGTACAGCTGCTACTGATTTGTTGAAGTCTCTTTACAGGAGCTGAAACATGTTTTTGTCTCTCCTGTGCCTACATTTCAAAGGAATTACCCTGATAAGCTGGCCTTTGTTCATAGGCATTCTCATCCTCTTCCCAAGGTATAAAAGTGTGAGGAATGGGCTCCTCCTGCTAAAGCTAATCATACTACTGCGCCACAGAAGTCTCCTTTTCCTGACAAACCAGGTGCTGTCTGACTGTCCTGTTCCTCTCAGCCCCGTTGCCCTTTCTCTTCAACTTTCCCTATCAATTTCAGTTTGGTTAAAGATTACTCAGGATTCCTGGGTTCTGTCCATTATCCATCTAGGTTACTACATGGTCTGGAAATCTCTTCCCCCTTTCATGGGCATTTCTCCACCCCCTCAGGTACAGTTGGCATTTTTTCCAGAGGTACTTGATCTTTTGACCCAGGAAACTATTCAGGACATTTTAGTTTTTAAAGTGGGAAGGGATATTTTTCCAGAATGTTCTTGGTCCCCAGGAAAGACCAATTCTGGATCTCTCTCATCTAAACACTTTTCTGAAGATCCCTTCCTTTTGGATGTATCCCTTCAGACTATATTCCCTCTGCTGCTTCCTCAGGATTTTCTAGTGTTTGTGGACCTCAAGGATGCTTCTCTTCATATACTTATTCATCCCCTTTTCAGGAAGTTTTTATGTTTCACTGTTGCTTTCTGGCATTTTCAGTTCTCTGCTTGGGTATTCACCAAATGCCTTACTCCTGTGATTGCTTTTTTTAGGCTAAGAGGAATACAGGTCTTTCCATATTTAGATGATGATCTGCTTAAGTCATCCTCTCCAGAGATTCTATTGCAACATCTTCACTTTGTCATTTCCCTTCTGCAAAAGCTTGGGGTTCACTATAAATTTCCAAAAGTCATTCCCGACTCCTTCATGGGTCATGTTTTCTGGGGTGTAGGATCCAGACTGTTCCAATGCTGGCATCCTTTCCTTCTCCTGAGGCCTTAATTTCCATTTCTATCTTTGAATCTCTTCTTCCTCTGGCCTCAGTCACAGCCAGGGAGCATAAGAGCTCAAGTATTATGGCCTCCACCATTCATGTGCTCCGTTTTGCCAAACTCCACATGAGAAAACTTTAGTGGTTTCTAAATTTAGTTTGGTTTCAGCACTGCCATCCCCTAACGTTTTAGTTCCTCTTCTTCCATGCCTCAAGCTGGAATTTCATTGGTGGATTCAGCAGTTGACTGTCAAACCACGGCTCCTGTTTCAACCCCCCCTTCCCTCCCAGGTGCTGTTCACAGACACTTCAGACATGGGATGGGGAACATCGTTAGGATCTCTAAAGGTGCAGGGTCCTTCGTCACTTCATCAATAGAAAGACCACACCAATGTCAAGGAGATGAGAGCTCTTCTGCTGTCACTTCAAGATTTTCACGCTCTGTTCTCCCCAGGGTCTCTCAAGGTGTTTACAGAGAATACCACAGTGATGTGGTGTCTCAACAAGCAAGGGAGGATGAGATCTTAGCTCCTGTGCCGGTTGGCACTTCTAGTGTGGGAACTAGCTATCCAATATTGTGAACACTTCAGGCTATTTACATTCCATTAGGTCAGAACACTGTCAGACTCTGTGAGTAGGTCTATAGCACAATCCCATGAGTGAATGCTTCACAGGTATGTGTTTATGGACATTGTCCACTAGTGAGGAATTCCTTGAGTTGACATTTTTGCCTCCCCTCTGAACAGAAAACTTCCTCTTTTTTTGCCAGGTCCTCTGGTCTGGAAGATGGATGCCCTCTCTCTTTATTGGAAAGGGATGTTTCTTTATGCCTTCCCACCCTTTCCTGTCATTCCAAAAGTCCTCTTCAAAATACAACAGGTTGTTCCCAAATCTTGCTGTTGACTCATTTTTGGCCCAGACAACATGGGTTCCCTCTTCTTCTGCATTTAGCCAAGGGAAATCATCACAAGTTACCTCACACGGAGGATAAAACAAGGGCTCTCTCATCCATCCCCACCTGTCCACTCTTCAACTGACATTGTGGGTGATAGGATTTTGATTTCATACAGATGTCTTTTTTCTGAGGATGTGCTTAGGGTCCTGCAGGAGGCTAGGAAGCCTACAACTAGAAAATACTACTTATCCAAATTGAAGAGTTTTTTGGTTTGATGTCTTTCTCATAACCTGGATTCACTTTCTGTGGATGCTCCTGTGGTTCTATCTTATCTGTGTGAACTGCTCAATGATGGGTTGGCTTATTCTTCAGTTAAGGTCCACTTATTAGCTACTTCTGCTTGTCTGTCTTTGTCACCTCCTTTAGCTTCTAGGTTTAAGGCTAAACAGTTTCTTAAAGGCTGTCACATTGTCAGTCTAGCTATATAAATTTTGTAAGTAATCATATGTCATTTGTGAATGTCAACATGATTCATATGCTTGTCTTGCAAATGTATTATAACTGTATGTTGTGTATATTAAACTGCTGATACAAAAAGTATGTGTTGAACCGGGTTTGTACAGTACTGAGATTCAAAGATGTATCCACACTGTAACCTACTGGAACATAGAAGATTAACTTGCAAAACTTAAGAATAGTTGAGGTTAAGTTACTTTATAGCTGGGCCATAAACAAAGGATATCTCTCAGTGTCAGTGCAGTAGCAGACACAATGTTTAGAACTAGACTTTTTTTGGATTGTCTTTACATGTGGAGGAATGTAAATTATTTTACGACTTCTACCATTTGACAAAAGATATAAGGAAGGTCCTTGTTTGTGTTTTCACAGGGAGATGTTAAATGCTAGTAGTTTCTAACAGTGGGGGTTTAACCTGGGAACTGAAGTCAGGCGACAAAAGATGTCATGTTGCAAGTGTCCTAGCAGTAATATTTTATATTAATTTAATAACTCTCTGAGAGAGAGAGGGCATTTTGTATTTTGTCTTTGAGCTAACAAGAACATCCACTCACCACTTCTGCCTGCTTTTTGTTCTGTAAGTAAATTTTTTAGACCATATTAACTCTTTTAGATTCAGACAGGAATAAAGTAAAGTACAGCTTAGATATTTTTTTTATTTATTTGAGACTATCCTGCAATGTTGTTTTAAATATTTCCTGATATTTTGAACTCTGATGTAACTGATTACTTACTTTACTGATTACTGAGTATTGTCTTTTTCTTTTATTATTAAATATATTTAAACCCATCTTTGTGGCTGATATTTGTGAGACATATTTAAGCTCTTAGGGTACTTGCTTATCTGTTTGGTGACACTGCATACCACTCCTAATAGCCTGGTGCTTGGTCAAACTGCCATTTGGATTAATAGTAGCATTACACAGTAGGATTGGACACCCTTTGTTAAGGGTCTTAAAGTAGCTGTTAAGGAGCTGGCTGGTGGCGGTGAAAACTACCTTATAGTCTGGGCAAAGGGGGACATAGCTAGTAAACCTGTGCCAGCCTACCAGATCAGCTCTTTGTTTCCTTTTATCCTAGATCCTTAGGATTGGCTGTTTCCAAGCAAACAATTTCTTCTTGGATTTATAATGCCATTTTTTTTGTTTATTCCTTTCGTGGCAAGAGGCAATCTTCTTCTGTTAAGGCACATTTTCCTATTGCTGTAGCTTCTTTTGGTGTTTTTTCAGTGGTTTGGATACTAACTCTATTATTGAGATAGCTACGTGGACTTCTGTGCATACATTTATCAAGCACTATAAGTTGGATGCGATATCCAGAGCTAGGCCCATTCTTCATGGGTTCCTAGAGGGCTGTGCTGGTCCTTCCTCCTCCCTTTCTTCTTCCTTAGCTTTTGCACTCTCCCTAGTGTAATGAATACTGCAGCAGTGAAATGGAAGGACATAGTACAGTTGTGTAAGAACTTACCATAATGGTAGGTGTCCTTCTCTTCACTCCTTTCCTCCTCCCCTGGTTCTTTTCTCTTCAAGATAGTACATCTGGATGTCACCTTTATGCCCTACAATATACACAAGGAGCATGTGTGATGTATGGCATACATTAAGCAACCTAAAGGCTTTGGTATACCTACCGGATGTAGGTCCACCTTTGGCAGGGGATCCTAATTCTAAGGAATACTTCAAAAGTGAAGAGAAGGACATATACCATTATGACAAGTTCTTATACAACTGTACTCCAACTCCAACTGAACTTTTGTACTGGTTTCCTACTGAAAGCTCCAAAGTATCTTCATATGGCAAGTGATCAGTTGCTTCTTATTCCACTGGTTTCTCCTTATTTTGGGGACTCATTGTTCTGTCATGCTGTCATGTTACTAGGTTTAGATTTTCTGTACTAAATCCTTCATTTGAAACTGACTTTATGGATTAGCTTTCATTTCTTTAACTTTTCCATTACTAATGCTCTTTTCAACTTTCCTGCTTTGTTTTCTTATTTTTTGTATTGTAAAAAATTTCCATATCCTGATGCCTTTGCTTGTATTTCTCTTCAAATATCTTTGGTGCTCTCTTTTGTATTGATTAATTTTGCTTTGCCTTTAGCATAAATATTGCACTATATTGAATACGTTTTTCTTTTCCATGTCCATATTTTTACTTCAGATGTCTCCTGCTTGTCCTATTTCCTCTTACTTTTGGGACCCATATTTCCATCATGCTGTACATAACCTGTGTTAGAATTTCTACACTAAATCCTTCACTTCACAGGTATTCCGTAACTTAAGCTTCTATTTTTTTAATTTCTGCTTTACTGATCTTCTGTTCTACAATGCCCCTTTGTGATATTTGTATTCTGAAATGCTCCATATCTGGATGTCTTTGCTTCTATTTCTATTCACATATCTTTGGATCTTCTTTTTTTGCATTAACTATTTTAGCTTTCTCCTTTGCATAAATATTGCTCCATATCAGATCCCTCTTTCTTTGTTTCCTACGTCCAGGTTTTTTTTTTTATACCTTTCAAAAATCTCTAGATTTTGTTCTTCATATTTTCATACTTCCTCAGTCTCCCCTTTTTCCAAACGGCCCAAGGCTTCTTGGCCTATATAATATTTTTCATGAATCTGTTGTGTTAATGAGCACAAATTTGCATTTCAAGCTTTTGACAGTTTTTCTTGTGCAAGTATTTTTTTTTTCTCTCTTAATTTTTTTGTATGTTTTCTGCCCGGAAATTCTGGGCTTTTGCAGAATAATAACAATACTTGATTTCTTTCTTATCCTAATAGTCCACTCTACCATCTTTATGGCTCTTTTATCGCCTGTCAGTTTTTGTGCTTTTTGTGGACAATATCTTCGTACTACAATGGGGTGGCCATCCTCTCCCTGGGCCTAGCTTAGCCCTGTTGTAGGAATGTTTCCATGTCTTCATTTTTTTCCAGTCCTCGCACCAGTGTACCTACCAGGACTGGGCACATTTTTATACTGAGACTTGTGCACCCAAATATATCTGTGTATCAGTCTCATTTTGGTGAGATTTTGTAAAAACAAAGTCCAAATCATGAAGGTACTCACCAAGACTTGAGTATGGATTCATTTCCATCATTAGTAATCTCCTTTGCTTGCTGATTTTATCATCTCTCCATTCAGACTCTATTTTTATTAATTTTTTTTAATTTCTCCAAATCTTTTGGGTTTCTAATACCATGATGGGAATGGACCCCATTCTTAAGTCAAAGTATGATTAAAGTTCATGAAATTAGTATTGTTTCAATCTTTGTCATACAGAAGTGCTCTACACAGCACCCAGAATGTCCCCAGTAATGTCTCCTCCTACAATTCGTACAGAGTTACATGTATCACTAACATATCTAAATATGATTGTAGGTTCTTTTTTATAAGACCCATTGCTCCTACTACTATTGGAACTGTCTGGGTATCTTTCTTCCACATTGCTCTTGTTTCTGCTTACATATCCTGATATTTTATGGCTTTGTACGCAAGACACTGTAGTCACTGGGTGTAGCAATTTCAGTGATCAGTGCTCCATTTGTCTTCTTTTCATCGACCACTATATCTGGTTTTCTCGCATCTATATTTTGAGCTGTTAGTAGTGGGTGATCCCATTTGATGTAGACTTCATCATTTTCTATGATGCTGTGTTGGCTAATGCTTCTAGTGTTTTTCAGCTACTTCAGTATTATAATGTTTGCACAATACCCAGTGCAACAGTCTTGCCACATTATTATGGCTTTCAGTATACAGTCCTTTTACCATTAGTATGTCACAACCAGCAACAAGGTGTGTAACTGTTTCCAGTTCTGTTTTTTAAAACCTACATTTTTCTGTTTCCCCCACATGTTCAATGGACTTTGTAAACAAATGTGTATGCAGTCCACTATATTGGACTGTCAGTATTAATCTTTCATCTTTTGGTTTGAATTCATCTCTCCTTAACCATTCCTAAATTCGATCCTAATTAGCAAGAGGTTGTTCTAGGAGGTTTTCTATACTTGCAACTATATTTATGCTTTTTTTTACATTTCTTGCCTTCTCATCTGATCCTTCACCTTATATTCTTTCTTTTGTTTTTTTTGGCACAATCAGTTGCTGCCTGATTTTTATCTACTTCTGGTTTGATTTCCATTCCCACTTGACACTGGTATGCTTTTGCTAGACTAAGAAGGGAAGTCATCTTAGATTTAGTCTCCTCATGTTTCAAAACTTTCACTATGTTTGGGTCTTGTGAGGTCAAAGATATGTATGTAGTCCCACAATTGCAGATCTGTACATGTAATCAATTTCAAGGAGGCCCATACCTCCTTCAGAACAGAGAATATATAATCTTGGTATGCATTAATTTTTATAAATCATTTGATGAGCATGAAGCATCCTTCTTGTTTTCCTGTCTAATCTATCCAACACCTATTGGAGCCAGTCAATCACTCCAAAACTGTAAGTTAGGGCAGGTAGAGCAAATTGGTTTCTAGCTTGAACTTTGTTCCTAGATATCAATGATGTTTTCAGGATTAATTTAAGTGTTCTAAAATATTCCTTACTGAGTTTTATTCACATTTGTTCATATTTTATTGTTGACCCTTCATCAATTCCCAGATATTTATATACTTCCTCTTACTCAAGTTCTTTTATATCATCTTCTTGTCCCAAACTGATGTTTTCCTGCTTTAAAGGTTGCTTTTGCACATTTATCAATATTAAATGACATTCTTATATCATCTGAAAAAATGTTGACTACTTGCAGTTGTGCTTTCAGTTCATCATCTGATGAGCCATGCAGTTTTAAATCATCGACAAAGAGAAGATGAGAAGTCTTTGCACTTTGTTGCTTTCTGGGAGCCAAATTTTATGCATGACCTAATCTGTTAAACAAACATCTTAATGGATTAAGGACAAGGCAAAATAGCAGTGGCGACAGAGTCACCCTGGAATATTCTTGTTTGGATTTTTATTCCTGGAATAATAATTTGTCCTTTATCATGACTTAACTGTAAAGTGGGTTGCCACTGTTTCATGACTACTCTGATATAGTTTATCATTGCAGGGTGTATCTTACACATTTTTAAGCACTCTTTTATCCACCAATGTGGGATACTGTTAAATGCTTTTTTGTAGACTATCATTCTCATACTTGAATTCTTCCCTTTTTTACAGTTCTCCACTATGACTTTAACAACAAGTGATCCTTTGTTTGATATGACTTTCTTTTATTACCCTTTTGTTCTTTTGCCATAATTGAGTTTTCTTCTATATGACTATAAACATCAGCATAAATTCCAGTGTATACTTGATACGTGGTCAGAAGGCAAGTTATTGGCTATAATTTTTAGGGCAGCTTGCAGGTTCACTGTAGGAGCATTGTTTTTCCTTGTTAGCCAGGCTGGTGTCTGTTCGGGGTGCGCATATAAATAGTTGTTACTCTTGGCTAAATCTTCATGCAAATATGTTAATACTTTTAGCCAGAAGTTAGGTACTGCATCTGGGCCTGGGGTTTTCCAGTTAGAGGCTTTTCTTAACTTTGTTTCATTCTCTCTGACTGTTACTTCATCCCATTTCATATCTTGTACATTTAAACTTCTTATTCTTTCTTTTATTTCTTCCATCTAGTTAACATATTTGTTATATTCCACAGGATCTTCATAGATATGTCTCCAAAATATATCTATTTCTTCTTTTTTTTTTTGGTGGTCTTTTAATCCCTTTTACATTGTTTCTCAATTCTCTATGACTTTTGGGTCATCAATAAATTGCTTATTTTGTACTTTTCCTTTATATTTATCTGCATATCTTCTAAGTTTTTCTGCCTGTGCTGATATTTTTAGTTTATTATTTGCGATAGTGCGTGATATATCCTGATCCGTTATAACATTGCACATTGTTTTTATCACATCTATCTTTCTGAATATTTTTGTTGATCTGTACCCTCTTCTGTATTCTTTTAACAGTGACACTTGTCTTAATTGATTTATAGTTTTCTCTGTTCGATACTTTCATGGTGGCATTTGATTTCTCCCCATCTTTTCCCTTACTACCCCGTGTTCTTGTGGTAGGACTCTATCTGTTATTAATTTGGCTGCACAGTAATATATATTATTTACTTCTGTTATATCGCATGGATCTCTATGGACAGTCCAAATTACTGTGTTCATTTGTTTTATCATCCTTCAAACATTTTGGGTTTTATTGATCTTCTGCAGTCTATTTCTTTCATTGATCTTAATATGTCTATCCATCTCTATTAAATCAAGTAACTCTTCTCTTAGATCATTTTCTTCTAAACTGAGGGCACATTCTTTGTTTGCCATTTCCTGCGGACATTATATAGAAAGTTCCAGAGCTTTTTTATGTGCCACGTTCTCTTCAGTTTCACCCTGTGTCATCCGCTGCTCTTTCATATGGGAACTCACTGGCCTATCACTCCATGGCATTGACTGTGTCAGAGTTGCTACAGTTTCCTGTTCTTTATCTTGCTGTATAGCTCCAATTTAACATTTGTATTGGTTTCCTGTGGGAGAGTCCGAAGTATCTTCATATGTCAGCTGATAAGATGCTTCCTGCTCCACTGGTTTCTCCTTTATTTGGGTGTCCATTGCTCTAGCCTGATGTCCTTCAAGGATGCATCTGCAGTCTTTACAAATGGGTTGTCCTGTCGTCAGGCAGCCCTTCTGTCAGCCGGATTCCAAAGTCTGGGTCTGGCCTCGGCTGGTGTCGCACTTCACCCGACGTCATCGCGGCAGTTATTTGGGTATAAAGGCATCAGCCGACGCCATTTTCCTCAGTCTTTCTTGCTGCGTGGCACCCGAAGCAGAAGCTGTTCGCAAGTGCCGGTCGGTCAGATACAGAGATTACTACTACCGAATACTACTTCGAAGACTTCTATAAAGCTAAGAACCCCGTTGGGGACTCTTTCTTGCCTCAGCCGATGTCAGAGAAAGTTAATAACTGTTTATCTTGTGGGAAACAAATACCTCATAAAGATTTCCACTCCTATTGCATACATTGTTTAGGCCCAGACCACGACGTAGCAGCTTGTCTAGCCTGTGCTTCTTTTAACCGACGGACGCTTAGACGTCGGTCGGACTTTGCTGAACAGATTTTCTGCTCCGATTTTGCCTACATTATGCCGTCGGATCCTCCGACTACGCAAATAACCAAAAAACCCAAAGAAAAGGACCGACACTCGCGGTCCGCGGTTTCGGCCGAAACCGCGGTTAAGCAAACCACGAGTGTCTCGGTTTCGGCCGAAACCGAGCAAGCGGTTCTTTCTTCAGCCGATAACATGCCTTCTACCGAGGCCTCTTCTAACCTGGTAGAAACGGCTTCTGAAATCCAACCTTCTGTTGCGGTTTCACAGGATTTATCAGACACCATTCCCCTGGATATTTCAACCCCTGCACGTGGAGCTGCTGGGCCTCCTCCAGCTATGTCTATTAAGGCCTTTGCCAGGGCTAAAGCAGCCAAAGCATCAAAACCTGTGCCTGCCAAGCCCCCCTCTCACAGGCCCAGCACCAGCTCCCATATGCTTTCTTTGGCTGAGGATCTCATCTCATTAATTCGTGGAGCCCAGCCTCATCCAGACAGGGCCTCTCTCCCTCCTCCAGAAAAGAGGCCTAGAGCAGAGCCCCCTGAGCCAGTATCCACAGATGATTCCTCTGATGACTCAGAACATACAGACCCTCCTGAGGCTTCTTATTCTCCTTACGAAGACTCTGATGCTGAGGAGTCCATCCTTCAGCCTCTCCTCCTGAGGAATTTTCCTTTGGGGAAACCTTGCATGCTATGAGGGAACAATTTCAGTGGCAGGGCCAAGATTTCTCAGACTCTAGAAAAAGGCTTAGGACCTTTCTACATTTGCCACAGCATAGGCCCTTAGCTATACCTCCAGTTCTTTCTGTTGTTGATGATGCATTTAATGATGCTTGCACTGCTCCTGATTCTCTACCTCCGGCTCCTGCTAAGCCCGATAGGTACTACAGGGTCCCGGACACTCATCACCACTTATATAAGGCTCCTTTTGCAGATCCAGAGACTATCTCCCAGGGTCCTAAAGCTGTAGCAGCTACTTCTTCTAAAACCCCTCCCTCTGAAAGGGAATCCAGGTCCTTAGAGAGATGGGGTAAAAAAGTTTACACCTCTGCTACTTTGTCAGCTAGCGCTTTGAACTGCCAATTTCATATGATTCAATATCAAGAGTTTATGCTTGACCAGTTGACTAAAAAGCTGTCCTCTGAAGAATGTTTAGATAAAAGTATGTTCAAGAAATGGTACATAACATACAGCAGGTTAGTAACCATTCTTTAAAATGTGGCTATGATGCACTGGAGGCTTCCTTTAGATCAGCCATGACTGGCACAGTTATCAGGAGGCATGCATGGTTGAAAGAACAGGCATTACCAGACCATGTCAAATCTAAGCTTTTGGATGCACCTATGGACAAGGTCAATTTATTTGGTTCCCCTGCACAGCAGGTACTAAAAAAGATGGAAGAGAAAGCAAAATCTGTGCAAACAGTGAAAGATTTCTTACAAGTTCAACCTCCAAGGTTTAGCAGGAACTGGCCCTCCAAGAATTGGTCCTTTCCGGACTCCTCTAAGGCACAAAGAGGCAGGAATAGGTGCACTAGAGGCAGAAACCAATCCAGGGGTGCCTACAGGGGTCGCCAGTGGCAGGGTAACAACCAACGAGGCACAGATACAGCCACCACCACTACAACAACTCAATCACAGTGACTTGGCGGTGGCACCGCCTACCAGGGAACAACTAGAAGCACCCTTAGGCGGAAAGCTAACCTTATTCTCAAGAAACTGGCACTGCATTACAAGAGAAAAATGGATTTTGCAAACTATAGACCAAGGTTACAGGTTCCATTTCCATACTCTACCAGGAAAGAGAGGAATGCCAAACCTACCACCTACTCAAAGGACAGAAGCTCTAAAACAAATATCTCAATTATTAAGAATGAGAGCTGTGGAAAAGGTACCATCTATGGAGCAAGGAAAGGGATTTTACTCCAGACTCTTCCTGGTACCAAGAAAAGAAAACAAATGGAGGCCTATTCTAGACCTGTCCGCTTTAAACACATTCCTCATTGTTCCAAAATTCAAAATGCTGACCCTACAGCAGCTTCTTTCCATGCTGGGCAAGGAGTCTTGGCTGGTAACTCTAGATCTCAAGGAGGCATACCTGCACGTCCCCATAAGACCAATTTGCAGAAGATACCTCAGATTTCTTGCAGGATCAGAGCACTATCAATTCTCAGCATTGCCCTTTGGCTTATCTACTGCGCCCAGAGTGTTCACGAAATGCCTGGCATCAGTAATCGCTCATTGCAGACTTCAGGGGATTCAAATCTATCCCTACCTGGACGACTGCCTGATACAAGCGGACAACAAAAACAAACTAACAGAAGACTTAGAGTCATCTACCTGCTGCAAGCCCTGGGATATACAGTCAATACAAAAAAGTCAAGGCTGATTCCATCCCAAAGAATAACCTTTCTGGGTGCAGAACTGGACACATCAAAACAAATGGCATTTCTAACTGCAGAAAAGAAAGAGCAACTTCCTCTCTACTTCTTGGCATTAACAAAGCAGAACCATCTAACTGCAAGAAAAGTGCTACAAGCTCTAGGCTTCATGGCATCCTGCATAATACTGGTCCCTCATGCCAGGCTGCATATGAGAAAGCTACAGTGGTACCTAAAGAATTTGTGGTCCCAGCACAAGCACAGCCTAGAAACCAAAATTCCAATGATCCCATGCCTGAAGCAAGAGTTCCTATGGTGGGCTCAGGCCAGCCAATCAAACACAGGATTGCCCTTCTGCAAAAGTCAACCAAGACAAACAATCATGACAGATGCCTCAGACCTCGGTTGGGGGGCACACATGCTGGACAAGTGCATTCAAGGCCTATGGACTCAAGACCAGCTGCATCTGCACATAAATCTAAAAGAAATGATGGCAGTAAAATTGGCAATCCAGGCATTCAGACCTTTTCACCAAGAAGGCCAGTTGATGATAAGGACAGACAACACCACAGTTATGTGGTACATCAACAAACAGGGAGGCACACACTCATACCCTCTATGCCGGCTGGCACTGGACCTATGGGATGTGGCTCTGAGCTACAACATTCAGTTACAGGCAATTTATGTACCAGAAAAAGAAAACATTCTAGCAGACATATTAAGCAGAACTACAACAGATGCCCACGAATGGATGCTGCATCCGGACATCTTCAAAACCATCACAAGAAAATGGGGATTGCCACAAATAGACTTGTTTGCATCCCCATTCAATCACCAGTTGAAGAAATTCTGCACAAGGACTTACCACCCACTTGCTTGGAAGGTGGACTCCCTATCTTTCAGTTGGAAAAGCCTGACAGCATACGCATTCCCACGACTTCCTTTGATGCACAAGGTGCTTCTGAAGATCAAAGAGGAACGTCCGAGGATCATTCTGATAGCCCCAGACTGGCCAAGACAACATTGGTATCCACTGCTGAGGAGCATGTCCCGGGAACAAATATGGACACTGCCCCTGATCCCATTACTGCTAACACAGAACAACTACAACATCCTGCATCCGAACCTAAAAACTCTGCAGCTAACTGCCTGGAACATTACATAACAGCAATTAACCCAAATTTATCCCAAAGGGTTAAAGACATAATCCTGGAGGCTCATAGACCTTCAACAAGAAAGAATTATGCAGCAAAATGGAAAAGATATTTCATCTGGAGTACTGCAAAGGGGCAAGATGTGACACTGGTGAACATAGCCAACATCCTGGAGTACTTGGCGGAGCTCTTCCATACAGGCCTGTCCTATTCTTCCATCAAGATACATGCATCAGCTATTTCAGCAGAATACAGCTTGGATCCTCCTGTCTTCTCGCATCCTCTGCTCAGACAGTTTCTGAGAGGAATTAAAAATGTAAAACCTCCCAGGAAACCTCCATTGCCAGCATGGGACTTGAACTTTGTACTAGAAAAACTGACTCTTCCTCCTTTCGAACCAGCAGCAACAGCAGAATTACAATACTTATCCTGGAAGACTGCTTTCCTGCTGGCAATAACTTCAGCAAGAAGGGTCTCTGAACTACAGGCATTAATGGCAGTGCAACCCTTCCTGATCTTCCATCAAGATAGAGTGTCCATGAGAACAAATCCTACATTTATGCCTAAGGTGGTAACCAGAGTCTCTTTAAATCAGGCTATCCACCTTCCTACTTTTTTCCCCAACCCTCAGAACAGGGGAGAAAGGCTCTTACATACCTTGGATGTACACAGACAATTACGCTACTACCTGGACAGGACAAAAAACAATAGAAAAACTGACCAGCTTCTGGTAGCATATGCAACAGGAAAAGAAGGAAAACCAATTTCTAAACAGACAATCTCCAAATGGATAGGAAATTGCATTAGATTTTGTTACTCCTACCATGGAAAGAAAACTCCAGAGAACATCAGGCCTCACTCCACAAGGGCTACAGCCACTACCACAGCTTTCTTACGAGGAGTGGCTACCAAGGACATTATAGAGGCTGCTACTTGGACCTCTGTGCATACATTTGCCAAGCATTATAACTTACCTCTATACTCTAGATCCCGTGCTGGTTTTGCCACTGCTGTTTTGCAAGGGATCCTAACTACACCATAATCTATTCTCATTTCCTCCTCCCTTAGTTTAGCTATGGTATTCTACCCATTTGTAAAGACTGCAGATGCATCCTTGAAGGACATAGTACAGTTTTGTACCTACCATAAATGTAGATGTCCAAGAGGAATGCATCTGCAGTCAGGATTACCCACCCTCCTTCCCCTCTGAGGTACTCCTAGGGTATTTGCCAATCTTCAGCTAGCTTGGGGGGATCTATTATGGTGTATTTGTTTGTATATATGTACATACATGCTTATTTTGGTTGTTGCTCTCTACTATTTGGAAACTTTGGCATTTATCCAAATTTAGCCATCCAAGAGGGCACCTGTCATCTGGGGCAAGAAACACTGAGGAAAATGGCGTCGGCTGATGCCTTTATACCCGGATAACTGCCGCGATGACATCGGGTGAAGTGCGACACCAGCCGAGGCCAGACCCAGACTTTGGAATCCGGCCGACCGAAGGGCTGCCTGACGACAGGACAACCCATTTGTAAAGACTGCAGATGCATTCCTCTCGGACATCTACATTTATGGTAGGTACAAAACTGTACTTTGTGTTGTTATCCAAGTTAAATTTTCTGCACTAAATCCTTCACTTTACAGGTAATTCATAACCTCAGTTTCCATTTCTTTAACATCTCTATTACTAATCCTCTTGTCTACTTTTCCTCTTTGTTTTCTTATTTTTTTTGTATTGTATAGTTTTCCATATCTGGATGTCTTTGCCTGTATTTCTGTTCAAATATTTTTGGTGCTGCTCTTTTTGCATTGATTATCCTTTGCATAAATATTGCACCATATTAAACCTCTTATTCTTTCCCATGTCCATATTTCTGCTTCAGATGTCTCCTGCTCATCTTGTTTCTCCTTACTTTGGGGACTAATTGTTTCATCATGCTGTGATATGACCTGTGTTAGACTTTCTACATTGAATCTTTCACTTCACAAATATTCCATAACTTTAGCTTCTAGTTTTAATTTCTTCTGTTCTACATTCCCTCTTTGTGATCTTATTTTTCTTATTTTGAAATTTTCCATATTTAGAGGCCTTTGCCAATATTTCTCTTTGAATATCTTTGGGGCTGCCTTTTTTGTGTTGATTAATTTGGCTTTCTCTTTTGCGTACATATTACACCATATCAGATCTCTCTTTCTTCCCCATGTCCATACTTCTTTTTTATACCCCTCAAACATCTCTAAATTTTGTTCTTTAAATTTTCGCACTTCATCAGTAGCTTTTTTTTTCCAAATGGGACAAGGTTTCTTGGTCTAAATAGTGTTTTTCAATGCTCTGTTCCTTTTTATTTGAAGCTTCTGACTTCTTGTGGAAGTATTTTCTTCCTCTAATTTCTCTCTTAATCTTTTCATATATCTTTTGTCTGGAAATTCTGGGTTTCTTGCATAGTAGTAACAGTGCATAATTTCTTATCCTGAATAGTCCACTCTGTTGTCTGTGTGGCTCTTTTTGGCCTATCAGTTTTTGTGGACTACTACTTCCTTCCACAGTGGGGGGGGGGGGGCATTGAGGATTCTACACTATTTTTCCAGGACTGGTACCAGTCTGCCTAGCAGGATTGGGCACTTTTTTTATCCTGGGACGGGTGCACCCAGTCATTTACTTCTGTCCATGATATATGCTATATAAAAGACAGTGTGTATATCAGTGTTGCCTTGGTGAGATTTTTTGGAAAACAGGGTTCACCTCATGAAGGTACTCATCAAGACTTGAGGATGAATTCAATTCCAGCAATACTTCTGAATAGCATGAAACATGACCTCTCAGGTACACTAGAATCTCTGTTTAACCATAGGCCCCAGACAGGCTTCACACCAAATGAATGAAGGACTGCAGGAGTTTTCTTTCTGCATGGGGGGGGGGGGCTTGTGGCCCCAGGGAACAACAGACCCATAACTCTGACTAGTTTCATATGCAAGGCCATGGAATTAATTGTCATGGATATGGTAAATAATGACATAGAAAACATATATACTGAACCAAACCCAATTCACTTTCTCAAAGGCAGGGAATGCCTACTTAATCTGGTAGTTCTGAAGAAGTCCTTATTGGATGAAGGTGGAGATTAAAGTTGCTATATACTAAAGATTTTGGTAGTTTCATTTTTTCTCTTGATTGTTCAATGAACTTTTGGTATTATAGTGTTTTAAAGGGTATTATAGTGTTGGATTTTTCACTTTGGTTTGTGCTGGTTGGTGTTATTCTTTGATAAGGTCACTAAAACAATGAACAAGGGCAAAACAATACACATTGCCTATCTTGACCTGGCTGTGTTGTTCGACATAATACATTACTCAAATATTGTAGATGAACTTACAAAATTAGGCATAAGCCCATATGTAACCCAATGTACAGCCAGCTGACTCACTGATAGAACACAAAAAGTTAGGATAGGGGAATCTGCTTCCATGTAGAAGCCGACCACTAGCAGAATTCCACAGATATCACTGCTGGGGCCTCTTCTTTTTGGGATTGACTTCTCTGAAGTTGAGGCAAACATCAAGGATCTCTGTCCAAGTCTGCAGATGACTGCAAACTAGATTTGGTAATTCAATACCATTCAAGAGAGCCTGTCACAGACAAACTGCTATCAGAGCCATGAACTCAAACTTAATGTGAAAAAATGTATAGTAGTACCCTTTGGAAGGTGGCCACACCTGGAAATTTACCACATTGATAATACACTGCTAAATGTAAACCAACTGGTCAGGAATCAGGGAATACATGTTGACAGTAACCTGACCTTCGACCACTATATCTACTGTGGTGATAAACTCATTGTATGTTGCACCACTTGTAAGTAAGGGCATGGCATCTAGGTCCACTGTACTTGGTTCTCAGACAAGTTATCGAACACAGTACATACTTCACCAGGTACCTGACCAGACACATGCAACAGCTTGAAAGATTGTACAGGTTCCTCAGAAAAAGAATACAGGGAGCAAATAACCCTTATGTAGACCATCTCTCAAAGCACTATTCCTGTCCTCAGTAATCTGCAGAGTGCTCCACTGTGATCTGTCCTTCACCTAAAAGGCATCCTTTGATCCCACACTGGTGGATCTTTCGCACGTCAACAAAGCAAATAATATCATAAATACCTGACCTGACCTAAATGCCATCTGCAACATAAACAGGACATGTTGGAGGGACATATATGTATGTCTCAAGGATTACCCTTTCTCTGTAACAGGCTTTCCATCCAAGTGAATTAACGCTCATCCCTATCTCTAGTCAAACGTAACTTGGATCAGTGGATGTAAAATTGCATATTTACCCTTAAAGGACAGGGCAGTCTCTGAATGCTGGACAAACCTATGCTGTAATTGTAAAATTCCTTGGGGTATTGACACATCTGCAATATTTTAATAACTTTGATGTAGTCTTGGATAGGCTCAAAATGGTTATTGGGCTGATAGCCTATTAACCACCTATGAGCCTACAGACAAGACATTCTACTGAGATAGCAATCAGCAGGATTATGAATAATGTTAACAAAACCAAAAAATTAATTTTGATGAAGTTCTTTCTACAGGGAACAAAAGCACAAAATATATACAGACTGATTTTTTTTTCTTTGGTTTCACATACGTTGGATTTTCTGAACATCTTTGTGCTTTCCATGATTTTAGGAAGTTTTGAATGATCGTCATCGCTAGATATCTTTGTCAGTATTCCTTCCTAGTCCTCCTTGGTCTGTCTTTAGCAATTGATATGGTGGACTACAGTCACAACAGATCATTTACAGACTTATTGTAGGGTCTCAGGTACTGTCCTACTCTGTTTCCACTTACCATTCTGAGTGTACCCAGCAGAAAATCATTAGGATTTATTCTTCATTCTATTAGTGTGCCACGTTTGGCATCCCACGGAGATCAGGTATGGATCCTTCTATTATTTTCTATATATGTGCTTTCAGGTTTTGAGCTTGTTTGTAGAAGAGATTTATGAAAATAACTGCAATGGAGATGATTCTTGGCTTTAGCTCTTTTTTTCCCCCAGGATAGTTTGTCTACAGTGGATTCTTTAGATAAATGATTTGTAAAGCATCCAGAACTGGATGAAGAGTAGTAAACTGTGACTTAACACCTCCAGGACAGTGGCCTTGGCTATTCTTGTCGTCTGGCAATTAAACTTTCCACTTTTGACCCATGCAATCATTTAAGGTAGAAAGAAACTGGCGTTTGCTGAGAAGGTGAGGGATCTTGGTTTGTTTTCTTAGCAGCAGATTGGTGTTATGTAGCTTTTATTTGTCGGGTAACCCCTTTTCCAGTCCCAGAATATTTCATGCATCAAGCATTTACTCAGACCACAAGGCCTTGCAGTGGTTGTGCATGCCATAATCTCATCTCACTTGGATTACTGCAGCTCTTTTTACCTATAGCGTCTAAACACTGGACTCTGTTGCTACTACTACATACTTCTGCACACGAGTTACTGATCATTATATTCCTGTCATTCTGTGCAGCTTGTATGGGCTGCCAATAAAAACATGAATCATCTTTGAAGTTTTAATGTTGGTTTATTCAGTGTTACATGATATGGGGGTCCAGAGCTACTGCTTGTTAGTATGATATTCAGATTTTTCTGATATTCTGTAAGGGTTAAAAGTTTGTAACCACACTACAGAAGTCTTGGCTAATGGACTTTACATTTTTGCTCACTGTTTTGTGTGTGTGTGTGTGTGTGTGTGTGTGTGTGTGTGTGTGTGTGTGTGTGTGTGTGTGTGTGTATGGGGGGGTGTCTGTCTCCCACAGCATGAGTGCAGGGGGCTTGCCTGCTCAAAACCATACTTTTAGATTCATTGGAAATGTCATTTAGTGCAGTTTCTTCACATAGATGGAACTTGCTGAAACTGAGTCAACAGTAATGTGTTTGGAAGAGGCGTGTTTTACTAAAGATTGCAACATTTTGACCTTGTTTAAGCCCTCCATCTTTAAAAAATGCCATAACTGTTTGGAGTTGAGAAGCTCAGATCTACTTCTAATGTAAAAGTTAGGGATTTGTCTTCTATTTCCAAAGTCTCATCCACCAGAAGTAGCCTTCTATGAGATCTAGACATTCCTCCTACTAAAAAACTCAGGCTGATTTTTTCAGGCATGAAGCATGCAGATGATATGCTAAATTTTGCTGTTAATATTGTCTTTGCTGTGACTTCTTTCAAGAGGACTCCTCACCGTGACAGCATTGGTTCAGTTGCTTGATAAACAAAACTCTGAAATCCTGCACCATCCTACACAATGTTTTCTAGGTTCTACAGGCCTCTTTTGTTCCAGTAGAAGTGCTAAGGATGTGCAAGCCTTTTTTAAGATGCAATAGATGTGGTCTCAGATCACTTCACCACTAGTGTCAGTAGCTCTAGAGCACCTACTTTGTCAGATTTGTCAGACTTGGATCTAGACCCTTTCACTCCAGTCCCAGTTTGAGCTCCAGTTCCCATCTATACCACCATCAACTCATCAAGTTTTAACACTGACATCAGTGACTCATTTGAGGCTGATACCCTCAGCCTCATTTATTCTGATATCAATAGAGCAAGTTGGTAATCAGGATTCTGGCATTAAACTCCTCAGAATCAACCCACACCTTGACACTGTGGGTGGGTACTTCACCCTTAGTTCCCTTGATTTCAGGATTGAGTATTCCATCCTTGAACTTAGCGGTTTGATGTTTAAAATATCAGGGACCTTGGTTTCAGGTTGAGACGCATTGGAATGCTTGACTTTGAGGGTTGAGTGGCATCATTTCTGGGCAGTCTCAGTTTCTGAACAGTGTCAGTCCCAGCCTTGGCATTGGGATCATGGTAAATCCAATTTCCTACCATGTAGGCATATCTGCCTGCACCTCTCTCTAAAATAGTTAAATCGTTGCTCACCTGAGACCACAGGTTTCAGCCCCTGCCTTGCTCCAAGTCCATCTTAGAACATTGGAAATGGAGTTTCTTGGCAGGATGCCAGTGTCATGTCCAGCACCCAGTTTTCCTCCAGTAAGAACTGTAAATAAGGCAAAGTAAGAGAAAGCACATAGACTGCCCTGCCAGAGTCTCATACTTCAGACAGGGGTCATGACCTACAGGCTGACTTGCTTTCCTTTTTTCCCAGTGACCTAAAATTTAGCAAGGTCTTGAAGCTTATGGGAATTCGAAATAAAAGTGACCCAGATAACCCCTCGGAGAGTATCCAGTTAAAAGCTTTCCAGTCACTCAGGGTATTCTCTTGGGTGATTCTATCTGTGGACAAAAAGGTTAAATCTTTTCTTAGCAACATTTGGAAAAACCCAGATGTGGTGTCCCCTTCCCTACATTTCCAGATAAAATTATTTGACTAACTACTGACTGTCCTAGCTGGCTGCACAATTCATGATGGATGCTATCTTGATTTCTACTGCTTAAAAAGGTGACTTAAACTCCGTCCAAGGCTGTTCATCTCACAAGTAAGGAGTCGCATTCCTTGGACATACTAGGGAAGTAGATGTCTTCATCCTCTGTCTTCTCTGTGAAGGTATTAAACTACCTCATACATTTGCAGATATTTCATAAAGACTTGTTTATAAAGTTGCTAGGACTCTAGACGAATTGCCAGATTTGGACATCAGGAATTGCTTTCAGTTCAAACTTTCAACTTCTAGTACAAGCACAGCTTGGCCTATCTATCCCAAATACAGCACTGTGCATGGCTCTGCTAGGGTGGTGAACAAAGGTTGATCTATGTGCTATTATACCTGGCTCCACCTACCAGAATTTACTGAGAATTCCAAGGCCCAGTTTATGAGTGAATCGTTTTCTTGTTCTTTGTTGTTTTTGAGTGTGTAAAAAGCAAGAGAGTGAGTGCAGTACACTTTCTAAACCTGGGGTATAGTTTCAAACCTCCCAGCATTTATTTTCTAGAACAGACCTATAATCATGCTATCTTTGGTTGCAGTATGATCAAATGGAATGAAATTAAGGTTTCGAAAGCATTACATGGGTTGCTGCAATTTTCAGAATGGGCATGCTTCCAAAGGGAGTAATTCTCTGAATAACAATCAAAGATCAAGCAGCCCTTCTTCTAAGGAGTAGTTGTCAAATCTTGAAGACTTGCATGATTTCTTTTGGGGGCAGTCAGAGGTTGATTGTCCATCTGTTGGTATAGGAGGCAATACACATGACAGATAAGAGACATACTATCCAGAGGCTGCATTTTCCCCCCTTTTTGCCTCTTCACAGTACCCAGTCTCCTTTTCATTTCCTGTTGCCCCTCTTTTGTGAAAAATCTGCAGCAAACCTATTGGTGAAGGAATTGTTAATAAAGAGAGACATTGAAGAGGTCCAGCCAGACTAGAAAGGACACAGATTCTACTCGAGTTCTTTTTAGTGCTCATAAAGAATCAGGACCTCAGGCCCCCATACTTTCCTTTTTGAATGGTCATGGTAGAGTCCATCCTTCCCTGTCTACTCAAAGAAGACTGAGCTCGATAGACCTTCAGCATGCCTATCTGCACATCAATATCCTAAAGGAATCTCGGAGGTCCCTTCACTTCCACTTAGAAGTAAGCCATTTTCAGAACAGGACGCTACTGTTTGGTCTTAGCACAGCCACCAGGGTGTTCACTGGTGCAGGTTTACACTCAAGGAAACATTCTATCTCCAAGGCTTCAGGATATTTCCCTACCTGGATGACTGTCTCTGAGCAGCTCCACCCATGTAGAATCTAGTTGTCTCTAGAGATTCACTTTTAAGTTTATTTAAATCATTGGGCACTTATGAGCTGTATTCTGATTACCTTCACATGAACGTATCTTCCACCAGACAAGATATGTCTCCTCAGATCTGTCATTCAACACATCATCAACAACAACTTGATGAGGTAATTTCTGTATCTTCAGGTTCTGGGTCTAATGGCTTTGACAAAATGTAATGGTTTCCCAACTTATGCCCTTTATGAGGGTCCAGCAATGGACTCTTTAATAAGTTCAGAGGAATTGGTTGCTATATCCACTGGATGCTCCTTTAAAGATTTTGAGGAAGCCCAAGGGCCATCTTTATTGGTGGACTCTCGCATCCAACCTGAGTCAAACTCCAGTTCCCAGAGCAACAGAAACCACATGCAACTCTGCTTGGGGGGGGGGGGGCATTTTCAGAGTAGACAGCTCAGTTCAACTGGTCAGCCCAAGAGGCTAATATTCACATTAACATACTAGAAATGGGACATTTTCACAATGTAAGCAATTGAGGACTCTATGCACTCTGGTGTGAATGCCAGTCACTCTGATAGCATGGCAGGGTTTTGGTATATAAGAAGGCTTGAGGGGAGGCACAGTCCTGCTCCCTTTGTCCAGTCACTTTCTCAGTGCTACCAATATATATATATATATATATATATATATATATATATATATATATATATAGACATAGATATAGATATATATATATATATATATATATATATACATATATACATATATATATATATATATCTATATATATATATCTATATATATATGTGTGTGTGTGTGTGTGTGTGTGTGTGTGTGTGTCTGGGTCTATATTAGATATTCAAATGTTTAAAAGTTTGAATCACTAAAGAACGAACGTTAGTGATTGAACTTTTAAAAGTTCAAAGATATATAAAAATAAAAAAAATAAATAAATAAAAAAAAGAAAAACGAAAGGGTGTAAGCAGGGGGGCAAGCCCCCCTGCACCCCCTAACCCCCCGCTACTTAAATATAACAACTCCAAGATTGCACGACAATGTAGGAAATGGGAACTTTCCCATTTCTGCCCTGTAGCACACTGAAGTGAGATCTCAGAGATGGTATATTTAAGTAGTGGGGGTGTGGGGGGTGCATGGGGGCTTGCACCCCTGCTTAAACCCTTTACTTTTTCTTTTTTTTTTAAATATTGTTTTTATAGATATTCAGACTTTTAAAAGTTTGATCACTAAAGTTCTTTCTTTAGTGATTCAAACTTTTAAATGTTTGAATATCTAATATAGACCCTATATATATATATATGGATTCACTTCAGAACATATCAATATCAAAACACTGAAACCGAAATCTTGAAACTTCATAAAATCGAAAACTCAAAACATTGAAACTCAAAACACTGACAACACACATCAGACATCTACTGAGTTTAAACAAGATAAATCATATTACTTTCCACTAAACACCCCTGCACCCCCCATGTGGGGGACTGTGCCCCCCACACCCCTACTACTTAAATATGTCAACTTCAAGATTGCAATTCATTACACTAAGTGCAGTCTTGAAGTTGATATATTTAAGTATCAAGGGGTGTGGGGGGTTGCAGGGGGGGCTTTCCCCTCTCCTTATACTTATACTTGGTGGAAAGCAATATGATTTATCTTGTTTAAACTCAGTATATGTATGATGTGTGTTTTCAGTGTTTTGAGTTTCAATATTTTGAATTTTCAGGATTTTGCTCTGCCATATTATGAAGTTTTGTCATTTTCAATGTTTTGGTATTTCAATTATATGAATTGAATCCATATATATATATATATATATATATATATATATATATATATATATACATTTCTTTTGCAGCGTATATAAACTTTGTTTTTGTGTAAGTCATATTACCTGTAACTGTAACTCAAACTTGTAATTTTGCTTAACTGGAGCTTTTCTCCCTGGACCTCCACTGAAAAAGGACCTGTGTCCAGTTGGACTTTCCATGTAAACAAATGCAAGATAAAATAAATAAATATATACACACACAAGTTCTGTTGTGGACATGCTAAGCCATTGTCATTCCCAAGGATCTGCAGGCTCATGAATCCGTTTACTTACTAAAATCTTTTAAATTAGAAAATGATTTGCTTCCTGAGAGATTTTCTTCCAAGTTGTCTGTAAAGGGCACAGCTCACATGATTTGCAATATCTCATAAATGGTGTGTGTTATGAAAACATGCAAAACATACAGAAGTTAACTGATATTAGTAGTTGCTTTGTACTGTCAGAAGTACCATTTTTGAGATATTAACATAAATATGTACTGCATCATTAACATTCACTACTGTAGGAAACAAGCTGTATAGCTCAGGCTATGTGCATCTTTCCAACTCCTTTTTGTGGGTACAGTAACCTTGACTGATTTGTGGAAAGAAGCAGACACAGCATGAGCTGTGCATTCCATGGGTTATTAGTGATTGTTAGTGCAGAATAGTAATCCACAACTTTATGTATCCTTCACTCAGCGGAAGTACTAAATCAGCCAAGTATGAAGGTGACATCTTGATATCTGCTGTCAAACCTGCCATTCTTGAGATTTTACTACAGTAACAAAATGCAGGTAATACTACATATTACTACTTACTTTTACTTACTGCTGTCATTAACGCAAGTGGAGTGACCATACACCTTGAATAGTAGCTGTGACTAACAGCTAATGGAAAGAGAACATGGCAAATTTTAGCTTGCTGCTGTTGCATACACTGACAAAGTCTGCAGCTGCCACCCCCACTCTCACAAAAACAACTACAGTATACTCGCAGTTAACTGGAACTCAAGCATCCTGAAAAAAAATCGAAGAAATACAGCACAGCATGAACAATCCAATTTTTCATGTGTTGCAGTTTCTGTTTTGCCCCACAGAAACATACCTTATGTTTTTAGAGTATGAGTTTTAAAAAGAAAGATACAAATAAATTTCCTTGCTCTCCAACCTGAGAACAGGTCAAGCCAAATAAGTCATATTGCTAAAATGTCAACACTCATTCCATATTCTCTCACTCAGTTTGCATCAGATTTCACATTCTCCCTTCGATCTCTCTCATACACACACAGTCTCTTCAGCTTTCATACATACATTCACTCACTCTTTCTCTCTCTAATCTCACACACACTCTCTTCAGCTTTCATACATCTGTCTCATCTCTCACACACTTCGCTTCTGTTTTCATACATGCATTTACTCACTGTTTCTCTCTCCGATCTCTCACACACATTCTCTTCAGCTTTTATACATCTCTCTGATCTCTCTCACACATTTGCTTCTCCTTTCATATATGCATTCACTCTCTCTACTCAATTCAGTCAGTTCCAGTCAACTCAGTATGCCACTGGAAACCATTCTGTATGCCATGATTTCTAGTGGAAATATAAGATTAAACTATTATTCCAGCCAGGCTTTTAATTACTGTATTTCAATATTAAAATCAAATCAATACAGTGTTTATGATATGGTATAGTATAGGGTACAGTATTTGTTAGGTCTGATGTTCTTCCTGTTTCACTGTTGCAGTCATCACATTTGGGTTATCCCTGCCAGGGTAGCCCTCAGTCGGCCTGAATACCAGAGGCTTAGTATTTCTGAGTCTGTTGCTGTTGCTTCAGGACTGATGTCAGGTTGTTAGTAGTATAAAATAAGGCAGCCGATGCCATTGCATCAGTCTTTCTTGCTGAGGAGCCCAAAGCAGAAGCAGTTCGCATGAGTGCCGGTCGGCCGCTACCTGAGTTTTCATTTTCCAAATTGAAGTTCAAGTCTTCTAAACATACATACCCCATTGGGGATCCTTTTTTCTTGCTCTAACCGATGTCAGAAAAAGTTAACAATTATCTCGCCTGTGGAAAGCAAATACCACACTCAGACTTTCATTCTTACCGCGTAACTTGCTTAGGCCCAGACCGCAACGTCCCCCGCTTTTGCGCTTTGTTCAATGCCAGAACTATATGTTATCGGGCCTTTATTGTAGCTAGATATTTTCGCTCTCAGTCCTTGATTTCCAATATGGCTTCGGTAAGCCATCTGACAGCAGATCTTCCGAAAAAATATAAAGATAAAGACACAGACAGACTGCACAGATCCAAACCTACCGACGACATTTCCATTAAGCTAGTTGTCAGCTCTCTGGTCCACAGTGAGGAGCTTATGCAGCCCCTGATGCCTACTTCTGTGGATTCACAGGCCGCTACCGAGACCCTTTCGGGGTCTGGTATGCCACAAAACTCTTCATCGACTAAGGATCCTGCAGTTGTCTCTACGTTGGATGGGGCCGGAGCTGCTGAGCAGGCACCGGCTTCCGAGGAAGTACTTCCACTACTGATTCTTGACACAAACCGACGACTTCTTTTACGTCTACTGTTCTTTTGAAAACTACCGAGTTTCTAAGGCCCAGGGTACGAACCACACCCAAGAAACTGATGACTCCATCTCAGGCACCCACTTCCTTTCCTCAGTCTCAAATGCTTAAAACGGAGAAAGACCTCATAATGCTGATCAGGGGAAGCCAAGCTACCCCTTCCAAAAGAAAAAGAGATTTGTCTCCAGTAGTTTTATCAGAACAGGAGTCCCATGACTCTGATGCCTCTGAATATGAAGATATGCAACCCCTCTCTGCTTATAAGATTTCTGATGCAGAGGAATCCACTCCTTCAGCCTCTCCACCCGAGGATTTTTCCTTTGGGGAAACCCTTCATACTTTAAGGGAGCATTTCCAATGGGAATGTCAGGACTACCCTCAGTCTAAAAAGAGAGTCAGAATTTTTAGATCTTCCACAGCACAGATGCTTGGCCATTCCTCCTGTCCTGGATGTTGTGGATGATGTTTTCATGGAATCTAGTTTAACTCCTGGCACCCTCCCTCCTGCTCCCAGGAAACCAGACAGGTACTACAGAGTCCCTGACCCTCACAAATTGCTTTTCAAAAATCCTACTGCTGATCCTGAGGTTATCTCCCAAGGGCCTAAAGGAATTAAAGCAACTTCTAAGAATCCCACCCCCTCAGGTAGGGATTCCCAAGCATTAGACAGATGGGGTAAAAAAGTATACACCTCTGCTACTCTTGCTGTTAGAGCACTAAATTGTCAGTTTCATATGCTAAAATTTCAGCAGTATACCATGGAACTCCTCAAACAAAAAATGTCATATTTTTCTGCTTGTGCAGAAAATAGAGTTACAAGAGTTAATGCATTCTGCAAATCAAGTAACTAAGCACACCTTACACTGTGGTTTTGTTGCCCTAGAAGCATTTTACAGGGCAGAAGTCACTGGTTCTGTCCTTAGAAGGCATGCTTGGCTTAAGGAACAGCCCTTGCCAGACCATGTCAAATCTAAACTATTGGAGGAGCTCTTAAAAAAGATGGAAGAAAAGGCTAAATCTATGCAGACAGTTAAGGATTTCTGGCAGGTCCAGCCACCCAGGTTGAGTAGGCATTGCCCCTCCTAGCACTGGTCCTTTCCTGCCCCCTCCAGGTCAGTTCATCCCAGACCTCGGGGAAGCGGACCCCCCAGACAACAGCCACAGGGAATGCAGAGATTAAAGCAATGGCCTACCTTTTCTTCTAAACCAGGGAGTGCAAAGCCACCCCCTCATGGTAAGATCTCACAATGACTCTACACTTCCACCCACTCCCTCTGCCCACCTGCAGTTGCTCCTAGGAGGATAACTCTCCTGCCATGCAAGCACATGGGCCACCATTACCAACGACCTCTGGGTCCTCAGCACAGTGTCCCAGGGATACAAATTTTCTTTCCACACTCTACCAACCCCAGAAGGGTTCCCAGACCTTCCCCCAAACCAGTGGGCAGAGGCCAAAAAGCAAGACCTTTCCCTGCTCTCTATGAGGGCAATAGAGCACATTCCTGCAGAACAGATAGGCCAAGGTTTCTACTCCAGGCTCTTCCTTGTCCCCAGAAAAGAGCACACCAGGCACCCCATCCTTGATCTATCCATTCAAAATACCTTCCTGGTGATACCAAAATTCAAAATGCTTACCCTCCAGCAACTACTTTCCAAGGAAGCTTGGGCTAGCCACCCTAGACCTCACAGAGGACTACCTACACATCCCAATCAGGGAATCATGCAGGAAATATCTACGTTTCAGGGCAGGATCACTGCACTTTCAGTTCTCTGCGCTTCCCTTTGGCTTATCTACTGCTCCCAGAGTTTTCACAAAATGTCTGGCTCCCGCCATTGCTTTTTTCAGGCAAATAAATATTCAAATTTACCCATACTTAGACAACTGCCCAATTCAGGCAGACAGTCAGGAAAAGCTGTTCAAGCACCTCCCTTTGTAAAGGACCTACTGATCTCCTTAGGGTACACTATCAACAAAAAGAAATCAAAACTAGTACCCACCCAAAAAATTATATTCCTGGGAGCAATCCTAGACACAGCATGCCAGATGGCATTCCTTAACACCAGAAAAGCAAACCTACCTGACAGCATATTTTTCTCAATTAGCCACCAGACCCCAGTTATCCCCAAGGAAAATCCTGCAAGCTCTGGGGTTCATGGCTTCTTGCATTCTACTCATTCCATATGCCAGACTGCATATGAGGAAACTTCAATGGTACCTAAAAAGCCTTTGGTGTCAACACTCTCAAGACCTAGAAACTATTATACCAATGATACCTTGTCTAAGGAAAGATTTTCTTTGGTGGGCAGCATCTGCTACCACAACAAGGGACTACCCTTCTCACAACCACACGCTGCCCAGACCCTCACCACAGGCACATCAGACTATGCCTGGGATGCACCCCTGGATGGCAGGTGCATACAGAGCCAATGGAGCCCATATCAAATACATCTGCACATCAACCAAAAATAGATGTTAGCTGTCCAGCATGCATTGACAGCTTTCAGACCCCTCCTCTCCCCGAGGGCACTACTGATCAAAACAGACAACACCACTGTGATGTGGGATATCAACAAGCAGGGAGGGACTCACTCCTACCCTCTGTGCATTTGGCACACAACCTCAGTCATGCAACTACACCTGTTAGCACAATTCCTGCCAGGCTATCTAAACTGTCTGACAAACAACTTTAGCAGAAATCTTCTGGACTCACCAGTGGCAGCTAGACCAAAGAACCTTCACCCTTGTAACTCAGAAATGGGGCACTCTGAAGGTCAACTTCTCTGCTTCCCACTCCAACCATCAGCTCATCAAGTTCTGCACCAGGGAGCCTTACTGCAGGGCCTGGAAAGTGGATGCTCTATCCTTCCAGTGGGTCAACCTCTCAGTCTGTGCATTTCCCCCACTACCTCTCATTACCAGGGTAATGTTCAAAAAAAAGGGAGGAAAAACAGAGGACAATCCTGATTGCCCAAGACTGGCCATGCCAGCACTGGTACCCACTGCTGCGCAGCCTGTTACCTCTGCCACCATGGCATCTCCCTCAGATCCCAACACTCCTGACCCAGAGGGAAGGAAAATTCATGCATCCCCAATTGTAGACTCTCAATCTGGCAGCCTTCCTTGTTCCATGACCACTGTACAAGCTGCCAATCTCAGTAAACAGGTTCTAGATGTTATACGTGAGGCCAGACGCCCTAGCACTAGAACGTCTTATGCTGACAAATGGAAAAGGTTCTGCACCTGGATACAGACTAAGGGAGCCAATATGGCACAGCCCTCCCTACATCTCATCCTGGATTACCTAGCTGACCTGCTACACAGTGGTCTCTCCTTTTCCTCTATTAAAATCCATGCCTCTGCTATCTCTGCTCATTTCAGCACTGAGCAACCTCTTTTCTCACATCCTTTCAAACAGTTCCTAAGAGGAGCTAGCAACTTGAGGCCACCCAGAAGAGCACCTACCCCAGCTTGGGACCTAAACATTGTGTTGGAAAAGCACACCTTGCCCCCCTTAGAATGAGCAGCTTCAGCAGAGTTAAAGATTCTCTCATGGAAGACGGCCTTGCTTCTGGCCATCACTTCAGCAAGTAGAGTATCTGAGCTACAAGCACTAATGGGTGTAGAGCCCTTCATTTTCTATGCTGACAGGGTCTCCCTCAGGACTAATCCATCCTTCATGCCAAAAGTGGTGTCCAGTATGGCTCTCAACCAATCCATTCATTTTCCCACCTTTTTCCCTAACCCACAAAACAAGGAGGAAAGGATACTGCACTCTCTAGATGTGGACAGACAGCTCAGAGTCTATGTAGACAGGACTAAATCATTTAGAAAGACTGATTAGTTGTTATTCAGCTTTGCTTCAGGAGCAGAGGCCAAAGCCATATCCAAAGAAACCATTTACAAATGGATAGCACACTGCATCTATTTCTGCTACAAGCAACATGGGAAACCTCCCCCTAAGGGGGCCAGGACACACTCTACCAGAGCAACCTCCACCTCTGCAGATTTCCTCAGAGGGGTCCCCACCAGGGACATCCTGGAGGCTGCAGCATGTTCATACCTTCACCAAGCATTACCACCTGCCTATCTTCTCCAAATCCAGGACAGGCTTTGCCACTGCAGTCTTGCAGGGCATCCTAGCCAGCCCCCAGTCTTCTTGACTGCCTCCACCCTTTTCTTCAGCTTTGGAAATTAACCCAAATGTGATGACTGCAGCAGTGAAACATGAAGAACATAGTACAGTTGTGTACACTTACATAAATGTAGATGTTTTAGTGTATTCACTGTTGCATTCCTGGTTTCCTTCCCTCCATCCCCCTTGTCTCTCGCTCTCTCTCTCTCTCTCTGTCCCCTTACGAGGAACTTTTTGGTATCTGCTTTCTACTGGTGGTGTTCTTCCACCATATAATGGCTCCCTCTTGGGGGCTCTAGATAGGGCAAGAAAAACTGATGTAATGGTGTCGGCTGCCTTATTTTATACTACTGACGACCTGATGTCAGTGTTAGATATTATTAATATAAAGCTGAAATTAATTATGTTGTAAATATGCTGAAAGAAAAAGTTTGCTTGAATATATGTATAGAGTTTACAGTGTGCATTCATACTATATGTATAACAGACAGGCTTCTCTTCACAGCATCAGAAAATGCCTAAGAAAGCAATACTGGAAAACAAGCATTACATGATTTTCTCATGTTTGTAGAACAAATATCTATTAACAAATATCCTTTTTTATAAATTCAGCAATACGTGATGTTTTTTCTATAGGAACAGCTTATACAGATGTTTCCTTTCAGAATGGCATCCGCACATCAGCAAAAGTGCTTAAATCACAAAAGGACAATAGAAAAGTCTAACAACAGACATTATGTGACTTCCCACATAAGGCCAGAAAAACATACCAAGAGGAAATGTGTGCGTGACTAGCTCTGTTTATAGCAGTTGTAGTAATTCAGTTATGTGAGAGAAGGACAGAGAGAGGTATTTTGTAGAAGTCATCATTCATATCTGTAATGAAGGAAAACTTTGTAAATATATGCTACAAATCTGACAGACTACGTGTGGTTTATTATAAAATAAGTTATCTGTAACTGTGCTTATAGCTGCAAAATATATTTCTTTATCAGTGTGCAATTTGAAAGGCTTGGTGCTTTAAACAGACTACAGATGGAGTCATGCAAAGCTGTGTGTCTCTGATTCAGCAGTAAACAGCACAGCAAGACTGTGTGTCTCAAGAAGACTTCAAATCCCACAGCAAGCAGCAGCAAGCAGCAAGTAAGCTCAATATAATTTTTCAATGGTGATCCTTTGACAACGTTCCTAGCCTGTATCCAAAAACAGGGGGAGTGAATGGGTAATGTCACTCCTGTAAAAGCACAGTAACGTTTATGTGAAGTACTTCAGATTTCTACAGTTTTCAACAGTTTGTAGCAATATAGTTTAATAGACGTCTAAATCCGGTGAGACTGCATTGCAGGAAGGTGGAGCAGTTCCATAAATTCTCCAGAAAAGGTACAAGACGAAGTTGTAAGACTGAATCTGCCAGTTTTGCTCTACCAACTTCACAAGTGACTACAGAAACTTTTCAACCATCTACAGTAAAGCAGCTTGGCCATCTGCCTGTCTGTTGACTGGTAAGAAAATTATTCTGTGTTACATACAGTATGAATGCCATAGAGGTAATAATAATAACAGAATAAATGTATATACAGCATATTAGCAAATGTAAAACCTTATTAGGGCAAGTTAATAGTAAGGCATTATGCAAATGGATTGCAATTTGATAGTAAGGCATTATGCAAATGGATTATAATATTTGACTGGTATCGGAAATAAAATCATGTGTGGTATAAAAATGTTTATTGTGTGTACAATGTCATAAAATACAGTGCATGATATTATCCAAAGGTTAGACTGTACAGACAAAAATTGTAAAGGTAAAGAACCAAGAAAAGTTAATATGTTGACATTATATTCAAATGTTAGACAGTTATGTTCTGTCACTAGATGTAAAAGGTTTATTTCAGAGTTGCAACAACAGTCAAATCAGTTACTGATAGAAAATCTAGTACATTTTGTTACAAAGAAATGTAATAAACTTCTAAAAGACAGACACAATGAGTTCAGGAAGCTTAGACAAGTTATACACACATCTTTTCAAACGTGCATAGGAGTTTCAAATTCAGCAGAACAGCTTACTAAAGAATGTCAGAAAGACCATTCAGCATCACAGGAAATTCAACAGCAGTTGCAGGATAAAGGAAATAAATTAGCTCAACTGACAAAGACTGGGAATTTCCTGCATACACAGTTAATCTGTCCAAAAGAAATATATTTTATAATATGTTTATGTTTTGAAAATGGTTAAGCATGCATGCTAGGATGGTAGGGACATGACATGCTTGTATAAAGATATACAGATACAAGACAGACATGCATGTGTGTTCTTTTCATCTAGAGTACATTTGTTTACAATGCACAAAAGCAATGGCAGACAACAGCAAATATAAATGAACATATGTTATAATTGTATAGTAACACCAAACAGTTAAAGTTCTGAATTTTAAAAATAAATAAAATCACAGATGGTATTAGTCAAACAGTTTTTGTAAAATTAATGGCAGGACAGTTAAATAGATAAATAAATAAAAATACTGAAATCCATGTAAGGTAATTGTAAAATAATGTCTATGTTGTATAAATGCATAGTTATGCAAATCACAATCACATTAAAGGAAAAATGCCAAAAGAATTAACTATAGTTTACAGAGTATGAAATGTGAGTTCAGACCTTCCTAGACTGAATGAATAGTTACAGGAAATGTTGAAAAGATAAGATAAACAACAAGACTGATTGCCAGGCAAGTAGCTTGAGTTTTTCTAAAGCATCATTGTTATTAAAACATACTTGTTAAAATGTTTACAAGCAATACTATTTAGTAATTGTCATAAAATGCCACAATTGTGCATAGATGTCACTGATAATCTGTTTGCAAGTAAATGTTAAAAGAGCAGAAAAAACCTCAGTTGCATCAAGTACAGACAGCAAATGGGCTATAGTATATAAACAGTTCAAATCAATTGTGCAGGAGGGTGTAAATACCTACTAGAGGTAATATACAGTGAAAGCTTTATTTAGTAACCTAATAAAATGGGTTATAGTATATATACAGTTCAAATCAATTGTGCAGGAGGGTGTAAATACCTACTAGAGGTAATATACAGTGAAAGCTTTATTTAGTAACCTAATAAAATAAGTGTGTAACCAAAGTGTTGGGCTGACATACATTCTATTCTCACAGCATAGGGCAGGTAAACAGTGCTGAAGTACTACAGGGGGAGGGGCACTTTCCCAGTTTTACACTGACTGTATAAGCAGTACTGCACAAGGGTCTGAAATAAAGCTACAGAAAAAATAAACAACAAGGGTCTGAAATAAAGCTACAGAAAAAAATAAACAACAAGGGTCTGAAATAAAGCTACAGAAAAAATAAACAACAAGGGTCTGAAATAAAGCTACAGAAAAAATAAACAACAAGAGTCTGAAATAAAGCTACAGAAAAAATAAACAACAAGGGTCTAAAATAAAGCTACAAGAAAAAATATCTCATTCCTTCTTAATACTCTTATGGGGGGAAAACAGGTATTAGTGTATTAGAAATACTGGTAAACTGGATTAAACCTGACAGGATAAGATATTTTACAAGTTGTTAATAGCTATCATAATGGTTATTATTGTATTGTTTAGAATTAAATTGTATTTACAACCTGTTAAATTGTAAAGCTATACAAGAGATGGTTTAAAAAACAAGAGATGATTTAAAATTGCTTTATTAAAGCTATACAAGAGAGAATAAAGATATGCAAAATGCATAAATGTTTCTAATAGCAAGAATGGTCACTATTTTTAATATGTTTTTGGCAAAACAATGTTGGTATAAAAAAGCATGAATATTTTTAATTGCTGAGTATGTAGTTTAAAATAACAGGACATATCAGTATCAGTTCCACTAAATATTTCTAAAGAGACAAACATTTTCCAAGATGTTGCTTAATATTAATGTTATTAAATCTGTAAGATTAGACTAAATGTACTTTATAGTCTTTGTATGCACAAATGTAGAAAATTTCAGTACAAATGGTAGACTTTGTATGAACAAATGCAGAAGAATTCAGTACAAATGAAATTAATGTCTAGTAATAAATATGTGTAAAAAACCATGTTTAAAAAAAAATAAATAAAAGGGTCCAGGATACCTACTAGATTAAAATGCATAAACAGCAAACAGTCTGTGTAAATACATACTGTACAGGATACATCGTAATAAGTTCAAAAGTAATTTGTCAAGTTGTAATATCACTGGTTTTACCCCAGTAAAATAATTGCTTTCAAATATTTATTATCTAGGCTCAGTTCAGTATTTTACCAAGATGTTATTGAGCAGTTCAGAGACATGAACACAATGTGATGGTTAAAATTACATTAAAACTGTATATTTTCAGCAGTGCATAAATGCTTGCAGTAGCACATAGTTATTGTCTCTTATAGTTAATTCAACAGTTGCAAAGAGTTAATGAAACAATTCTAAGTCATAAATTAAATTCTGGGATTGCAAAAGAATAAATTAATCAAGTAAAATTAAAACAGACACAGCTCATAACTGATAAAATATTTTCACAGAATGGTCTGCAAAAGAAAAAGTTGTTAAATACATTCAGGTTTGGTAGTAATACATGTTTTCAGTGTATTAACTATGAAAAATTGCATTTTGACTTGTATCAAAAAAGACTAAAGGTTTTGTTTCTTAATGTGTTTTTTATATAGAATGTTTTGAGTATGTTTAAAAACAGAGGGAATTGTTAGATATTATGAATATAAGGCTGAAATTAATTCTGTTGTAAATATGCTGAAAGAAAAAGTTTGCTTGAATATATGTATAGAGTTTACAATGTGCATTCATACTATATGTATAACAGACAGGCTTCTCTTCACAGCATCAGAAAATGCCTAACAAAGCAATACTGGAAAACAAGCATTACATGATTTTCTCATGTTTGTAGAACAAATATCTATTAACAGACATCCTTTTTTACAAATTCAGCAATACGTGATGTTTTTCCAGTAGGAACAGCTTATACAGATGTTTCCATTCAGAATGACATCCTCACATCAGCAAAAGTGCTTAAATCACAAAAGGACAATAAAAAAGTAAAAAAACAGACATTATGTGACTTCCCACATAAGGCCAGAAAAACATACCAAGAGGAAATGTGTGCGTGACTAGCTCTGTATATAGCAATTGTAGTAATTCAGTTATGTGAGAGAAGGACAGAGAGAGGTATTTTGTAGAAGTCATCATTCATATCTGTAATGAAGGAAAACTTTGTAAATATATGCTACAAATCTGACAGACTACGTGTGGTTTGTTATAAAATAAGTTATTTGTAACTGTGCTTATAGCTGCAAAATATATTTCTTTATCAGTGTGCAATTTGAAAGGCTTGGTGCTTTAAACAGACTACAGATGGAGTCATGCAAAGCTATGTGTCTCTGATTCAGCAGTAAACAGCACAGCAAGACTGTGTGTCTTAAGAAGACTTCAAATCCACACGAAGCAAGCAGTAAACAGAGCAGCTCAATATAATTTTTCAGTCAGTCCTGAAGTGACAGCAACCGACACAGAAGTACTAAGCCTCTGGTATTCAGGCTGACTGAAGGCTACCCTGGCAGGGATAACCCAAATGTAATAACTGCAACAGTGAATACACTTAAACATCTACATTTATGGTAAGTGTACACAACTGTACTTTTTTAATAGTAACTCTCAAGCAACCAGAAACTATACTTATCAGGCATCTACCAGTCCCCATGGGTGCTGGTTAACAGAGAGTGTACTGTATAAATATTTAAAATAGAACATGTATGTGTAATGCATATTGTTATCAGTGTAGTACTACTGGAAATAAAGTACAGAGCTGGGAAGTCCAACTGGAGTTAGCTTATAAAAAAATAGGCTTTTTGTCTGTTGGCGTGTGTGTGTGTGTGTGTGTGTGTGTGTGTGTGTGTGTGTGTGTGTGTGTGTGTATGATGCATCTGTTGGGGGTAGAAAACAGTTCAAAATAATGAAGATTCATCACCATGGTTCATAGGTCAGTGCTTTGTTTCACTTGATAGTGGGCTTGCCTTCCGCTTCAAAAATAGGCATCTGTAATGTACCCCTATTGATTAAGGTGACAGTGAAAGAAAAAATAGCCTTAGACATAAGAGTTCAAACTATTGTTGTCACACCGATACACACGTTTCCATCCCTACCCTTAAAAGGCAGACACTTTCTGTGTGCCACTCCGATGTTAGAATGGAATGAAAGAACAAATGGGTGCAGGAATATATAGGTGTGTATAATATAAACATACACACACACACACACACACACACACACACATATATATATATATATATATATATATATATATATATATATATATAGATATATATGTGTATACATATACACACACACACAATATATATATATATATATATATATATATATATATATATATATATATATATATATATGTATACGGGTTCCCTATTTAATTTCAAAATACTGAAATCACGAAGTTCAGTATTTCGAAATTATAATAGAGACGTCTTGAAATGCCAGTAAACCAGGCACGAAATTTAAAATTCTGAAGTACGGAGATTTTGAATTAGAGCTTCTGGTGTTGTGATGTGTGCATGGTAAGATGTGAGTTTGGGTATGTATGTATGTGTATGTGTGTTGGTTAGGGACTTTAGTGTATGTCAGTGTGTGTTTTGACTGTGACGTGTGTGTGTGTGAGGGTGTGTATAATGTGTAAAGTGAGTTACCTGTGTGTGTCTGATTTGTGCGATCTTGGAGTTAGTATATTTAAGTAGGGGGTGTGTGGGGGGGGGGCACAGCCCTCCACATGGGGGGGTGCAGGGGGGCTTTCCCCCCTGCTTATCTGTAGTGTAGGATATTATATTTGAGTTGTGTGCTGTATCTGTAGTGTACCGTCGGGATTTTGAATTTCGCAGTTGTAGGGTTTCGGTGTTTGGTATGTTCGGCTATGTATTTTCGAAATACTGAAATTCGGGATTTCAGTATTTCGGGATTACATAGTGAATCCATATATATATATATACATACACACACACACACACACACACACACATACACACACACACACACACACTATACATACATATATATATATATATATATATATATATATATATATATATATATATATATGGGTTTGTAAGGGTTCATCAAGTTTTCAAAAACTCAAAATGTATATGGTTAAGGCCATATCATCAAGTTTCTGAAAACTTGAAAAAAAAATCTAAATTTTTGCAGGGGGGCAAGCCCACTAGCACCCCGCACACCGCCTTCAAATTATGTAAACCCCCTCCATGATTATACTGTAGTGGGGAAATGGGTATATTCCCCTCTGAAGCTGTTCTATGTAGATCATGGTACAGTGGAGAGAAACTCACAAATATACATTTTTGCAGGGAGCAATCCCCCCTGCATGCCCCATTTGAGGTGCTGTGCCACCCACACCTCCATCAAATTATGTATACCATCTCTGACATTGCACTACAGTGGGGAATAGTGTAAATTTCCCTTCAAAGCAGGTCCATGTAGATTGTGGTACAGTGGGGATCAGGGTATTTAACTTTTTCCCCACTGTAGTATGATCTCAGAATTTGTATATATAATTTGCAGGAGGTGTGGAGGGCATGGGGAGCTTGCCTTCCTGAAAAAACATAGATTTGTTTTTTTCTTTTATTTTGAGTTTTCAGAAGCACAATCATATAGTCTTCATCATTTGAATTTCGAGTTTCTGAGAACTCGAAGTCATATCTATATCTGGGTCAACTTTGTAAACAATTGAGATTGCCCGGCAGTGCAGAATGGTAAAGTTACCATTCTCCTCACTGTAGTGTGATCTTGGAGTTGATATATTTAATTAGCAGAGGTTGTGGGGGGGCTTTCCTTTTTAGTTTTTTTTTTGTTGACATTTCAAAACTTTGAACATCTGAACCTCAGGAATGTGATGTTCAATTTTTTGAAGTTTCGAAATTACAAAGTGGATCCCTATATCTATCTATATCTACATCTGTCTGTGTATATATACATATACATATATATATATATATATATATATATATATATATATATATATATATATGAGTCTACTGCTCTACATTGAAAATACAATTCTTCGAAATAGAGCAGTAGACCCTACACTTCAGTGAAAGTCCACTTAAATGAAAGTGTACTTTCGCTGAAGTCTAGTTCCCCGGGCTACCCAAAAAAAACCCCGCTAAAACATGTTTTTGCAGGGGGTCAAGCCCCCTGTGCCCCCCCTGCCCCCTACTTAAATATACCAACTCCGAGATCGCACTACAGTGGAGAAAAGGGAATATTCCCATTCCGCGCTGTAGTGTGACTGCCGAAGTCAGTGTTCAACGTTTCACTACTTCGAACAAGTGGACTCGGTGAGGTGGGGTTCGAAGTAGTGAAACTTCGAACATATTGACGTATCCCATATATATATATATATATATATATGTATATGTATATATGATATAGATACATATTTATACCTATAGATATATAAATATATATATATATATATATATATATATATATATATATATACATACACACACACACACACATACATGTATATATAGGTACAGATGCATAGAGGATCTTGTGCCTTGTATTTGTTTATTTATTTATTTATGCACTGTTATTTATTATCTGAAAAGGGAATGTTGAGCACTAGATGTTGCTAAAGCTCAAGATATCTGCCTTCTGAAGCAACCTGCTTTACCACCCACTAATACTGTGTCTACTTTTTTATATATTTATGGTTGGTTAGATGGTAGCAATATTACCGTGTCAGGAAGAAACTTCATTTGGTTCTATCACAGGGAAAGGCTTACTCTTCCTTTTAATGACTCCTGCATTACACAATGAAGGGAATGAAACTAGAGGTAATTTCTGTCATAATTCCTTAAATGAACATTGAAACACTCTGCGTAGTCAAAGGACAGGCATTCTATCATAACCAAACAACCTGCAGAGAGACCAAACATACATGAAAGTGTGGCGTGACAAAACGTTTCACTAGTTACATATCTGTTCTGCTGGAAAAAATCTTAGGGAATTCTGAATGGATTAAGAATGGAAAACGGGACTTATTAATTCAGTAGGTAAACAGCCATCTCTTACGTACTTCCCCTATACATCAAAACAAATATGCAGATTCAAGGATATTTAGTTTACTTGGCATCCTGGGAGTCCTGTGAAAGCTTTTACATCGGCAAGACTATGAGATGTTTGCCAAGGAGAATCTAGGTGCACACCTTGGCTATATGCAAGATAGATCCAAATAATGCACTTGCTAAACATGCTGTTTTATGTAGTGACTTTAAAAGTTCACTTTTTTGTTTTGGATTTTGTACGCACAGAAAGTTTTTGTGGTGATGGCAACAGTTTCCTTGAATAATGTGAATCTGCATGGCAAATTCGGCTTAGAGCCTGTTGTGGTCCTGGACTTAATGAACACCTACATATAAAGTGTTTTTTACTTATGCTGATAGTTTTTATATTTTTTATATTTTAAATTATATGACATTGGTTTAGTTATTATTCTTGACTTGCACTTTAAATTTCAGTTTAAGTAACTCTTTTTCTGACAATAGCCACTATTTAATGATTGATAGTGTTCAGTCATGTGATTTTTTTTTGGCTCTCTTTTTAAACTGCTTTTCTCATTTGATTTGTATTTTCTTATGAAGTTCTTTTCTTACTATTAAAAGAATGAAAGCACTAAATAGTACAAGCTGTGACTGCAGACTTGCCTAGGTGGTTGGCAGAATTGTTAACAGTTACTAAGTTTGGTTTGTGTTCTGCTATGCTTTTTGTGCTCTTCCTGCACCCAGATCCAAGACTGATGTGTATTTTTTTCAGTTTTTACTAGTGCTGCACAACCCTTGGCTGACCATCAGCCATTATCGATGGCTTTTTCTTTCACCAAGTCTACCTGACTCCAGACTACCTTTAGACTTACTCCAACCATGAGTGTGGCCAGTGAGGAGATCAAAGCATCACAGTACAACGTCACATTTATGATGGGGGGGTCTACTTTTATCCCCTATCCCCTAAACATGTGTTGTAGCAACACTCTGTGGGTGGGGCATGTAATGGCGAGACTGAGATAATGCCAGATGGTTTTCCCCATCTGCTACCCTGCAGATGTAACTGCAGATCATCTTCCCTGCCACAGTGCCACAGACATCCAAGAAGCTAACCTGTGCCATAGTCTGGCCATAGCCCATCCAAGCCAGTGGTGCCGGCATAAGATTATTATGTATTCTGTGCCAAGGATTCTGGGGCAAAACCTGCCCCATTTGACCCCATCTGCCTACTCCTGTTTTTCCTGCCACTGGGACTATAGAACATCTATAGGAGAAAGAGAGTGATTCACAAAGACATTTCTTAGCACCATCTGCATTATCATTTTTTTTGTAAATGTGACTTCAGTGTTCCTTTAACAATAGTGATGGGTATAGTCCATTTTAATGCAACATGAAGGAACAAGCATTCTAATGTGGCTGGAGTACTCTCGGTCACTAGTAAATTTAACTGAGCATTAGAATTTGGGTTCACCAGTTTTTGTGATAGCATTAAACAACTTTGATGTCAAGCTATTGTATGCAGTAATACTGTGCTGTTGGTTGAAAAGTATAATGTGATATGTTAAATCAGTGAATTATTATTTTTATTTAACTTTGTAGTTTTGTAGTAGTAGACTGCAGTGGTGGTGCTGTGGTAGCGTTGTCGCCTCACAGCAAGACGTTGTGCCATTCGATTCTCAGCTAAAGCGTCTTCTGTGTGGAGACATGCGTGAATGGGCATACCTTCGTTGAAGGTTGTGGATCAGGGCTGGCAAACTCGGCACGTAAAAAATCTACCGCCAATCATTAGCGGACCGGAGTTCCACTGTGGCAACCCCTAACCAGGAAAAGCTGAAAGACACAATCATTTAACTTTGTAGTACAACTGACTAAGCTGATTGATTCTCTTCATGTGTGATTCAACAATGTATTCGGATCATGCGTTTTATATTTCTGTGGCTTACGTTCACCTGAAATAATTTCCAGTAATGTTAATATATAGCTTGACATGAAGCTTTTGCATTGATCTGAGTTAGCCTTAGCTAAGTTAATGCCTGCTACAACATGGAGGATTGACAATGTAGCCGTCACCGAGTTTGTTCAGAATTTGTGAATATGTATTTCTTCCTTACACTCTGCCTTTCCCTGTGCATTGTTTGTACTGTTCCTCAGTGTTTCCAGTAAGGAGCAAATCAGTAACAGTTATTTGGTCTTCTGTCAGTTTCTAGAGATTTCTAAATACCATAAGAAGTATGTCCACAAACTATTGCAACACTGAGGTACAAAATGAGATGCGACTTGTGACAAGATGGGAAAGTGCAGCAGAGCTGCCAGTCATCTGTAAAATAAGTTGCTTTTTTTTGTGTTCACTCACTCATTCACTGAAAATGCAAAAGAAAAAGCTACTTAGTTTACTACTCATCAAGGGAATTTATTTTCAGATTTTATAGATAACCAGATATTTTATGAAATTTATGGAGATGCCACATTTTAGAAAATTGTAACCGACGGCTGTATTTTTATAAACAGTTTGCAACCCTAACATACATACATGTGCCATATAAATATTTCAGGCACATTTGCCTATCCACATGTCCTGTTACACAATAGACAGACCTGTCATATACAGTTATGCACATCTCAGAGTAGAATCCTAGCCACAAACCCACTAAACATCAATATAAGCATATGCACATTCCCATATGGTACAGTATGTACATTGCACATGATGTGTTCACATGGACATAAAAGGTCATCAGGAGATGTATTCAACAGGAGATGTGCATTTATTTGTGCAGCTACCTCAGTTAACTTTTTTCATAGTAATACATCCATACCATTTCAAAGATATTCTTGTATGGATATGGTAAGCTTAAACAATCCCATTTCCAGCAATGGATATTTAATTAAAAATAACCAAATTAAACATTATGACAAATTATCCCTGGGTGAAATTTGGGGTCACAACTCTGTTTACTTAATATAGCAATCTCTGAGATGTCACAAACTTTGGTTAAGTTTCACATTTTTCATTTAACCATCAGTTGTTTGAAACTGCACAGTTCTCACCAGGTGAACATATACATGTTGCATGTACAACTGGTATGCAGAAATGAATCCCATAGTAAAGATTACTGCTGTTATGCATTGTGCAGTTTTGAGTGGATGGGGTGTTAGGTTTGACAAATAAAGACTGGAACGTTTCAGACACCTCAGAGTACAGTAGACTTGTGTAGATGGCCAAAATAAATAGCCCATGCTGTACAGGCAAAAATATCCATATTTAGAGAATGAGGGTCCCTCAACAGCCCCAAAGGATGCCATGGATGTTCTCCACAGCAGGTGATAGGATATGTGCAGCTTTTCTACTCAACTACCTGAAGAGACAAAACTATGATGGAAGTTTGCACAGCTACCACTCACACCAGACCTCTCACTTGAGCCAGAGTAGACTTCAAAGACTTGCCAAGTGACAACATTTGTTGATGGTGATGGTGGTCTGACCTACACTTTTCTCCCTTTATTGATGCCTAGTGAAGGATTTGCAGTGATGTAATAAAAACAATGGAGATGTTTTCAAATCTTAAGCCATAAATTCTAATCATAATTCTCCAGAAACTTCATCATGATGACCTACCTCAATAAACTGGCAGCACTCCACTGACCTGCCTCGTTGGATTGGTGCCATGTTTCTATTCTGCATTGCTCTTTACTTCCTCATTAGGAATGTAAACCTCAAAAAATCACACGTGGCAAACCCATAGCAAAGAAATTATGTATATATGTCAGCATAAATTTGGAACAATGTTTTCTGTATTTTTGTCAGAATGTCGAATAATGTCACTGTACAAGCATCAGCTATAGGGCAGTATTTTAAGTATGACTTAGATTCTAGAGAAAAGAACAGTGCAGTGTGGCACTAAATGATCATAATAACATGTCTGGATTTTTCTTGTACAGGCACAATGGTCTGCCGCAAACGATGCAGTGTAAACACTACCTGCAAACAAAAGGAATGAATACTGGCTGCCTTTTCCAGAGCTCTGAACTAGAGGATTACACTAGTTTTAATATTTGTGTCAATGGCTCCTTGAAAGAGGACTTAATAATGGCAAAGTACTTCACACTTGAGACCCACAACTTAGGTAAAAATTCCTTTCCTCCCCACTTGTTTCTTATGAAGATGACTGAATGAAATGTGACAATATTATTATTCTGTTTTCAAGTTAAAATTTCTTGTTAATGCTTTAAAACATTACTTTATTTTGCCAGTATAACTATAAGTATCACATATAGAGTTTCCATGTCATAAGCAGCTAGAAATATTTGTATAAAGATTGCATTTACAAAATTGTCTCACTTAACCCGACATTATTCAACAAACTGTAACATCCTTTTGACAGTGAATATAACTGATATTTCACAGATGTGTAGCCATATACATGACAGACCTTATCTGTAAAGAGGCAAACAGGGGTCTGTTTCAGCACCTTTCATGTATGAATAGAAACACTCTACAACTGATTCTAATTCCACTGTGTTAGCACTGACCACTAGTCTATATTTCTGTTTCACCTTGTCTTTAAATTTGTTGGTATAACAATTAATCAGTGACTTCCACAGAGTAATGTGCTCAAAAGTTATATATAGCCAAAGCTGTGGCAGTGAACATTGGCACTTTCTAGCAGAACATTATGACTTCACCTTTCCTTCTCAGTGCAGATAAATAATCACCTTAGGAGAAGTTGTCCATATCCTTTTGCAAATGTATTGTTTATTTTCAGTTTAGGTCTATTATTTATCCCAGTAAACATATTAATGTAGCCTAAAAATGTTAGAATTTGTCTTATGATGTAACATACTCATGAGTTCTTGGGGTTTGGTCATGAGGATGCCCTTCTATATAGCTTTTTGCAGGACATATGTTGGAGAGTTTATGTACAGAAAAGTATTTCAGTGTCTGGTTTAAAATTAAATGATGCCGTGAAGTTCAGTGTGGCAATATATTTCATAAGGCTGGCAAAGTGCTGGAGTGTATAGCCAGATGTATCAGTTCTCTTATTAAGGCGGCACCTTACTATTCGCCATTGAGAAAGGCTTATTTGAATTGTTTTGTGTATTTCTGGATACGTTACTGTTTGAATAGAATTAACAGTTTGAGATGTTACAAAAATGGTTTTAGAAAATGATATATGGTTTTGGAATGGTGCTCATAAAAGGAATATTCAGATGGACTAATTTGTTTACACTGGGTGAGGTAATACAATATGGACAAATAAGACTGAAAAGACAAAATAGGGAAGATTCAAACTTAGGAGGAAGTTTCCAGTTTGAAGGATGATGTCTGATGAATCACAGGGAGTTTATTTAAATGGAGTGGTAGAACCCAGGAATAATTTCGCTTTAAGAATAGTGGATGCTGGTGATAAGTATAATTTTAAATTAATTTTAGATAAATAGAACAAAGCCTCATAAGGATGAATGGGATGATAGTTGTAATGCCTGGCTGTTAAATCTGACTGACTGGAAAGATATAAATTATTTGACTACTTTATGTGTGTGTATGCACTCTGCACTCACACAAAAGTGGGGGATGCCAACTAGATCAGTCATAACATTCAGAGTCTTTGTACTGTATCTGGATTTGTACAGCTGAATATCCAAGTCAAATGAACAAACCAAATACAAGCAGGAAGGGTCTATATAACAAAAGTGTAAGTTTAAAAAGAACATTCTTATAGCGACACAAAATACCTGAAAGCACAGAAACTCGAATATACAGAACAGGGTTTTTTTCCCAGTGAAAAAAAAAAATTGCTGCGCCAAACAAAAAAGTACAAACAAAACAAAAAAAAAAAAACAAATCCAAACACAACATAAAGCACCCCTCACACTTCCTACTTAAATATACCAACTCTGAGATCGCACCACAGTGGAGTTAACTGCAAAGTCCTAACAATGGCACAGCAATTTTTTTTCCTGGGAAAAAAATCGCTGTTCCAGCTGTTCGACTTTCTGCAGCTTTGTGTATTTCGTGTCGATGTGAGAGCGTTCACTCTTTTCAAACTTCAGTTTTGTGATATAGACCCAGCAGGAATTCAATAAAGCTGTAGGTAACCCAAGCAACTGTTTCAAAAAAAATTTCTTTATTAGCGTTTTCATCCAGAAAAATGAACTTTTTCAGATAAACCGTACCAAACACAGGCACATTTTAAATACATCAATCAACCAACTAGCATTCAATAAAGTATTTATTCAATAAATTCCCCCTAACTTAAAGCAACAGATCCTAATATCAAAATTAGCTAAAATTGCTATAAAAATATCCTTCTTCTAATCTAAAATGCATCCTAAATATTAAACTTTTATTTTACAAAATGTTAACATATATTAAAATTGTATATAAAATAAAAAAAATTATTATAACTATCTCTCAAAAGGTCTTACCTGAGTAAACAAGATATGGAACACATATCATTAAGACTTGGCCATTTAAAGGCATTGAGCCTCAATTGCCATAAAAGTTTTTTTCTCCAAAAATAAATCTGAAGGTCCACCCCTAGGTTCTAAAACAGATCTATCAATGGCCATATATTTGAAACTATGGCCACTTTTTTCTCGGACATGCTTTACAAGGGCATTAGTTTCCAGTCCTTTTCTAATGGCACATTCATGCTCATAGATTCTATCCTTAAATCTACAGTCAGTCTTACCCACATAAAATGCCATACATACTTGACAGGTAGCCAGATAAACTACTCCCTTGCTGTTACAATCAAGTTTATATTTGATCCTATATTCATACCCACCTATCCGAAAACCTTCACCTATCTCAATGTTTGGACAATATGAGCACCTACCACATCTACCCATACATGGATTTCTCTTGTGTGGAATCCTATTCAAGTTTTCCAGCATAGATTTAAAATTAGTACCCTTCCTAAATACCATGGCTGGGGATGTACCTAACCTTTCCCTTATATGTCCTTCCTCTATCAGAATAGGCCAATTCTTAGGCAAAATGTTACAGATACCTAAACTGGGTAATAAATTGTACAGAATTTAATATACTAGAAATTTGGTTGTGACCTGCTGTACCAGTTAAATTCATACCCAACTGGGAGTCGTGTAACCATCAACTCCCCCCCCCCCCCCCCAGAATAGGACAGAAGTAGCCTCTTCTTCTTTTTAAACCAACCTCATTTCTCAAGTTATCCAGCAAGTCAATGGGGTATCCCCTCCTTTTAAACATGGAATACAGTAGATCACATTCACCGTTAAAGTGTTCATCCTAGGTGACCATTCTTGCAGTTCTTATGAGCTGCCCTTTAACAAATGCTCTTTTCTGATGCATGGGGTGGGCACTTGAATAATGCAAGAAACTACTGGAATAGGTTTTCTTCCTATGAATTCTTGATATATATGTCCCACTAATGACATATTTCTCTAAGTTGACATGCTAAACTCATTAGTAAATTTCAAAAAATTGGTAGTCCCATTTATATATTCAATAAAGTTGTTAAAACAGACTTCATCCCCTTTCCATAAAACAAATACATCATCTAAGTAATGTAAATACAGTATAATATTAGATGGAAAATTATTGTTAAATACAAACTTGTGTTCCCAAGATGCCATAAAAAGATTGGCAAATATTGCTCCAGAAGGGGACTCCATTGCCACCCCAAATTTCTGCAAATGCAAGTCCGCTTCGAAACAGAAATAATTATTGCTAAGCACGATTTCAAACAACTCCTCATATAAATTAATCTCGTCCTGCAATACCCTTTTCAAGCAAAAATTCCAAAATCCATTGTATACCTGCAGTTTGGGGTGTCACAGTACAAAGGTCCTTTACATCTGTAGTGGCAAAATAATGTGAGGGCTCAAAAACTAAATCATTAATAGCTGCTAAAAAACTTCAAGAGTCCTTGCATGTTTGTTGTCCAGAGTTAACAAATTTCTTTAATTTAAAATCAAGAAACTTAGCACAAGCGGCTGTTATGGAATTCCTTCCATCAGTAATTGGCCACATCGGGGTGTTCTGAGTATCCTTATGTAATTTTGCGATTCCAAACATGCACGGTATAACTAGGGAAGTCCTATTTAAATAATTAAATGTTTGTATGGAAATGCGTTGCTCAATAAGAATATCCCTAATCTGCCCATAAATCTTTTTATAAGCAACATTCAATTAATTCCTAGAAACTTTTTCATCAGCTATATTATCTAATAAATACATCATCTTATTCCTATAGTCAAACAAATCCATAACCACGAGCCCACCCTCCCCTTGTCAGGCTTCATGATCCG